>NC_133977.1:41081371-41128871 GCF_047716275.1 Strix uralensis | reverse complement strand
AAATTGTTGTTAATGTTTAAAATGCAATCTGAAGTGCATATGTTATTTTAAAAAAACCATAAATTACAAATTTTAAAAGTTTAGGAAAAAAAAATAGCAATCATTGCTTAGCAAAAGCATTTGCACAGAAATGTGTATCTTTGGGGTTTGTGGATATGCGTAGTTTTCTAGCATGAAAGCTGAATATGTTATTCTTTATTTTATTTTTTTCCTGTTTAAAACTGAGTAGATCTAAAGGAGACAGAGTTCCTTCTGGGTGCTTGTAATAAAGTACCAAACCTGATATGGTCATGAAGGTACCGAAAGCCTTTTGGATTGTCACTGAAAATAGAAAAGGTGAACGCTGACAAGATTTCAGATTTTTTTTTTTTCCTGGGGACTGAGGGAAACTGAAGTTAAAAATAAAGTCCTCGTATGGTCAACATGTTGGAGGAAATTCAAAGACTCTCATAAAATAAACATATTTTAAGAAGTGTTTTGAATTTCACTGTGTAATTTCTGGCCAACAGAAATTACAGTTGTATCTTTGGAGGGGCATTATGTCAGATCAATGGTCATTATGTGAAAAAAATAAACTGAAAACTTGATTCCTTAACCCGTTCAGCTATTAAAATGCGAACATGAAGATGAGAGCTTTTCTTTAGATTTGCTACTAGAAAACTTTGCGCCGCTGTGTTGCAATTATAAAATATTTGGGTTTGATGTTACAGGAGATATGTAAATTGTTCCTTGAAGAAACACAAGTACAAAGCGTCGCACGCTTTGGCAAAGGAATCTCAGCAGTAGTTATTAAAAAATACAACAGTTTATGTCCCAAAAAATAAAGGAAATTATCTGAAGCATGTGCATAAGCTAACATACCCCAGCCCGAAGCATGCTGCAAGTTGTTCCTAGGCTATATTTAACTGTAACCTTTGGAGTCTTAAAGTCTAAGGAGAATATCTGTGCTGCCAGGTAACGGTGATTGTGTGCATCTGTGTATACATACACATATATCCAAACATGCGCACGTATGCCCTTGTTTTTCTGCAGCATTATTAAGAAAAGCCGTCCATACTTCACCATGTTGTTACATGTGTCTGTCTGCTGATTATAAAATGTGTTAAACAGTATTTAAAAAACAAAAAAATGCAGAGCTGCGCTTTGATTTATTCAGCGAACAAAACATATGCTCGCTGTTCTGTTCTATGTAATTCATATGATCAATAAAATTTTCTTTAAAAAGAGCAACTTTGGCATTTAGAAGGATTATGCTGCTGAAGAAAAAAAATGTTTCACTCTTGCTATATGTAGTCAACCTCAATGTTCTTGCACCAAAATAACTTTCTGGCTCACTAACGTCTATTTTTGTGTATTTATTATTTCTAATCTTCAGGGTTGAAGCTGTATATTGCGGCTGTTATCCGCTGTGTCCCAAAGCCTTGGTGTACCCAGAGATATTTCCAGGTAGCTGCTTTGTTGCATATTCCTTTTGCTGAAACGTAATAACGTGATTCATGCTAAAGTATAAAGTTTGAGAATAAACTTGAGCAAAAGCAATTGTTTATTTGGCAAGCCAACATGTTAGTGTTAAGGAAAATTTTATGTGTTTTAATACATTAGACGAAGTTTATATTTGCCATCTGTTCTTTTAAGATAACACAAAAGCAAGTTTTGAAATAGCATTCTTCATTGTTAGCATACACAACCCGTAATGATAGATTTTTGTTAAAAGGTCAGTGATGCTGCAATGGTTTGCAGATTTTTCTGATACACAGAAAAAAAAAAAAAACGAGGCCTGAAAATCACACCAAATTATTTAAACAATTTAATACTTAATAGTATGCAACTGCAGTACAGGATACACACTAATGTAGTACCAGTTCTTTGAAAAATCTCATCACTAAATGTATCACATATGCATTGTGTTACATTAGAATAATGTATTTTAATCACCCAAAGGAGATGTCTAAACAGCACAACTACACAGTCTTATTTAGCATTAAACATCCTTGTGAGCTGAGGTAACCTTATAAAATCATGCTTAAATAATGTAAAACACGAGGCGGCACAGAGCAATATGCATTTTTAATTAGTAAAGTGACTAATATCGAGTGTGTGCTTTGAGGTTTTTGTTTCATTAAAAATGTATCTGTTTTTCCTGCAGCTGAATATCTGTATTCTACACCTGAACAGCTTTTTAAAAGGCTTCAGAATTTCTGCAAGAGACCAGATATTGTAAGGAAACATCTCTATAAGGTAGTTGTTCAGAATAGTTTTACATGATATAATGCCATATTGAAGTACAAAGGAAAAAACCCTTAAAAAAACAACATTTAATTAACATACTAATGTTTAAAGGAAACATGCTAGGGAGGGATATTAGTCGTTACACTAACAAGGATTAATTAAACTAGATGCCAGTTGTATTAACCTAGGTCTTATGAAATACGTGCACTTAATGCATGCTACATGCTTTTTTTTAATTTATTGTTTTCTAAAATGACTGTCCTTTACATTTGGACCCAAGAGGCTTATAAAAATGAACCTGGATTAATGCAACTCATTAGTTTAAAAGGAAAATAAAAGAAAGATCCTACAATTATACTAATGAGGATAAGCCTACCTTCCTATCCTAATTTAATCTTCAGTCCTCAAAAAATGCAGGTGCCTGGTATCAGGTAAGATTTCTCTGCCTTTTGGAATTATTTGAATTATTTTCATAATTACGATTATTTTCACTCTTTGCTTTTTAAGGTATGTTAAACATAAAAAAAGTTTATCGGAAGCACAATTTACTGGTATTTATCATGTCCTATTCTTGGCAGTTATTTATGTAGAGAAAGTACAATTTCAGTGGCAGACCTTCCATTCAAGTTTTGATCAAGTGTTCAATGCTAGACTGACTTTCACATTTTTAAGAGGTGTATTTATACTGCTAGGAGTCACACTTTTTTTTTTCTTTTAATTACGCGATTGTAGATGAAGCACTGGATTTTATATTACTCCAGTGAAGAGCTATTACTACACGATGCTGCTTTTAGAAAAATAACGGCCATTTTCTGCACGCTGATGTGTAAACTTAAAGAGTTTTACGACTTTTACAGTCCTGGCTGTGCCATGGGCATGTTGGCTACACATTACCCCTACACGACAAAGGTGTTTCAGGCTGTAAAAAACCTGAATTCAGCTGAAAGTCCTTAAAGGTTTGGGAGTGCGTAGAAATACTCCTCGTGTCACCCGTGCAATACAAATGGGGTCTTTTTAGTGTTTCCTGGCTGTCGCCGTCCAGGCACACTGTTAATGAGCAAGTTGAGTAATCTCCTTCTTAATTTGGAGGCTCATGCTGCCAGCAGACCTAACCTCATCTCTCCACCTTCCTCCCTCTGGGGAGCAGAAAGTGTTGGGTCTTGCTGTGTGTCGTCTGCCTCTCTACCCCTTCCTGCACACATGTAGCAGGAGGAGCAAGGGTTTAGCCCACGCCTGACTTTTTTTCTGACCTAAAAATAGACATTTACATAATGATACATCAAAGATGATGTTGTTCCTGCAGGAAACAGTTAAACTTCAAGAAAAAAGGAGAGAACCAAAAATGCAATTTAACACCCAATTTCAAGCTCATTATCTTTCATTGTCTATTAACTTGGCAATGGTTCAGAAGGTAGCTCATAATAGTTTAAAATGCTGACTGAACACTTCCAGTGTTCAGCATTACTTCTTGAGTCAATAGTATCGTATAGTTATACATGGTGGCTTCAAAGGGAAAAGAGTCCTTAAACGTTTACCTTGACATTTCCCAATGCTTCAAGTTCAGCTAATAGTTGCGTTCACGTAGATCTTCTTTCCGCGTGTGGATCCCCAGCTCCTAAGCAGAGCCATGGTGCACTAAAAATGGAAATAACGGTAGAGCAAATACTGATGTAAAATAGTATGGGTTGAAAATGTGTGCACGAGCCCCATAAGCAAAATGCTAATTTGCTTGAAGGATTTTTTCTAAAAAAACCCTCGGAGTCATTTGCAAACAGAAGCTGAAGGTGTTTGTCCTACCCCTTGTACAGGGGCTTGTGCACTATGAACAGCCCGTTTGGATCGTCTGAGTGTTTGAACTGAACATCTGCAACAGGTAGCAGCTGAGCTGAATGGGGGATCGTTTTAAAATGAGTAAAGCAGAGCCTAATCCAGAACCTGTGAGCAGCAGAGAAAAGATCCCTGTTGTCTTTAATAGGCTTTGGATCAGCTGGGAGAATACTGTTAGAGTTGTCTTTTTGTACCTACACCCACGTATGCCAAGTCTTCCTTTCACAAGGAAACTATCCGCAAAACCTCCTAGAAAAACGCTAACTTAGATAAGTGCTCTTAATGTCATTATAGTTGGAACGATGCTGCTTTTTAGGGAGCTGAAACGAGTGAAATCATGAAGGGTACGCAGCACTTCCACTGTATTTTCATTTTTTTCAGATCAGTATAATATTATATATACGACAGTGAAATAGCAAAGGGACCCCAGCACAGTAGTGCATACTAACTAGCTACTTTTCTTTCAGAAACCTTCCTGACTTGCTCCCTGCCTGAAGTTCATAAAGTAGCTGTGAAGTCTTGAAAGCAAAAATGCTTTAAAAGCAAATAGTACTTTACTGGTTGAGGATTCAGCTGCATACATCAGGAAGTAATCATCATCAGAAGTACCTTGGGTTATCCTTTTACATATTGTTGGGGTTTTATTACTAAGGATATCCATAATAATTAGACAGCGGTCTAATTAAACAGGCAATTTATTCCTTCAGTTGTCCTCAGTGCTTGCGCTGACAAAGTTAGGGGCAAAAGGGAGATAAATGGCACCAGGACAGTCAAGTTAGGGAGCCGGACCCCGTGAATATCCCTGTGAAAATGCACAGATCAAGACATTAAACTGCAAAAGCTTAACTCGATGGAGCAGATTCATGCTGGCAGACTTTTAAAGATGTCCATAGTGTAAGCACCTATGAAAACCTTTCCAAATTGATGTATTACTTACCCTTGTGTTCTCACAGCACCCAAGGCTGGCTCATTTGCATTTCAGCATTGCCTTCTACCAGTTATTAGCAGAAGATAGAGATGAGTGGAAAGCAAACCTCATTTGTTATCAATTATTTGTTCTATTCCACTTTTATGGAACCAAATGTAGCTCTCTGGTTCTGGGTATTTGTGGTTGCCAAAGTAAGCGCCAGAATGAAGCAAGCAACAGCAACAGGGCATCGATTTCCCTCGGAGTACACCATAGGACCTGTCAGTGTTTGCAAGCTCCCTATCTAGTAGATTTAAAATTAAAAAAAAAAAAAATAAAATAGGGCAAAGCATTTGTTTCTGCATTATTTTCTTGAAGTTTACCTTTCAGTTCCCTCACTTCAGTTTCTTAATTTAAAACAGCATGTATAAAGAGTATACAGTGGAAGGGGACAAGAAGAGTTGCCAAAAGCCAGGCATGGAAGGAGCTGACAACTTTAAATAATCTCTCCCAGCTCTCCCAGCCCTCCCAGCTGAATGAGTGCTGGTTGACATGCTGTCAGCTTCAGTTCCTACAGAAAAATCCTACTCTCACTCATGCTTGTTTAACGGAGAAAAGAATTTGGCCCACTTTCTGACATTCATCTTCTCATTTCCATCACACTACAGAAGCTCACCTGCCTATGAAAAGACACATGGCGTGATTTTTTTTTTCTTTCTTACACCACTGTAGAAGGAAGTCTGCTGAATTCAAAGGGATTAAACTGCTGTAAAATCAAATTAAGATCCCAGTTAGACCGTAGACATCTGAATTGTTTCCAGTCTCAGGATTTGGCTGTATAGGGCAGTTCTAACAAAACTTTCTTTTTTTCTTTTTTTCCTTCCCTTTTTGCTCTGGTTTGAGATAGAGCAGTATCTTTGGTATTTCAGGAAAACATGTAGAAGGGAAGACCGCTCCTGATCCAGCTTTAGCATTTAGGCACAGCTAGGAAAGCAGCAGGAGGCATTCTCAGCCTAAGGATACGGGACGCTGGACACATGAGGATGTGGGGGAGCTTCATGCCAGCTGTCCCATCAGCCACTCAGCCCTGTTGCAAGGAGCAGTAGTTGTTCATAGTTCTTGTACAGGCTGCGTAAGAGCCAGGGACAATGCCTCTTGCCCTTATCCTTACCCACTCCCAGCAAAACTCCACAGCAAATTTGTTTTTCCGTAAGGATGCTGACTGCCACTCTGGATCAGCACGCCATGTGTTGAATACCGTGTTTTTGATAGTGGTGAGCATCAAGAGATTTGGGAGAAGGCTGCCAAAGGCAGAAATAGGGTATTAGAAGTCTTCTTGTCTTTTAGAGTTAGAGATTGGTCCTAACCCTGGACTTGGAGATTTTATCATCTTTCATAATCTTCTTCTAGCATTAAGTATAGCGAGGCTCTACATAACAGTTCTCCCTTTGACATTCAGGCCCTTGGAAGCCCCTGTTCTTGTCTTTCGTGTCCTTCTATAGCAAAGAGGTTCATCATATATTTACAGACGAAGTTAAAAGCATTTCCTCCAGTTGGCTCAGGGTTTCCCCCTCCTTCCATTGCATTGAGTGTCTCCTTGTTCTGGAGGTGGTCACTTGGAAGCAGAAGCTCCCCATTCATCTTTCCTATACCATTCATTATTTTATAAACGTTTGTCAAACCCTTAGGGTATCCCAGTCTTCTCAGTCTCTCTTTGTGAATGTTATTCTGTGTTTATATTCTTACCGCCCATCATTCAAACCGTTTTGATGCTTGAGAGCTGTATTTGTGCTGGTGTTATCATTACTTTACGGAGTATTCCAAGCCATGCCATGAGTTTATGGGATGTGTTGTACTCTGATAATTTTCAACCTGTTCCTTATGGAGCCAAACATACTGTTTACTTTTTAACGGTGAATGTATATTGAGCAGATGTTTGTTTACAGTGTTCTCCAGATCTTTTGTCCTGAGCTGATAAAGTTAATTTAGAGCTCTATAGGATGTGCAAATAGTACAAAGATTTCCAGCAGAGCATGTTTGCAGAGAAAAAAAGAAGGCATTATATTGAATTTCTGCTTCTGCCTGGTTAGCATTAGATGCCGGTCAGAAGGAGGTTGGAAGCACAAGTGGGAAACTTGTATTTGCCTCTTGAGATGCTCAGTTTCCAGGGAGCATAATTTTAAGATGGTTTCAGAGATGGTCTAAATCTGCTTCTCAGAGCCTGTATGGGAAGGTTACAGCAGCCTGGAAACTCTGGAGTGCAGCATGCTGTGTCCATGCTCTCCCATCTCTGTGTCAGTTAAGCATGGGATCCTAAGTAAAATGTATATGACATAAGGATTTCTTATGTGAAAGAAAACTTTGGTTACTCATTTAGAACATAGAATCATAGAGGAATTTAGGAGGGGACCTCTGGAGTTCATCTGGTCAGCCTCTGCTCAAAGCAGGTCCAGCTTCGAAGTAGGGCTGGGTTAAGTTGCTGAGGGTCGCATCCAGGTTAGACTGAAGTCCTGACATTTTTCATTCCCATATATATGGCTCATACAGGTGAAATCCAGCTAGCTTAGGAGGTTTGCACAGCTGGGAAGATCTGCTGGACTGTGGGACACAATTTAAGCATTTTGGGTCAACTTTAGGTCTTCAAGCAGCATGTGGGACTGGAAGCAGCTGTGGTAGAGTAAGGTCTGCTAGCTATTGTGGATCCTCACTGCAGAAGAAGTGAGCTAGCAGGTAGGCTGTTGAAGTTGCCTGCTAGGTCATTCTGGGATCCAGCCATGCATATATAGACATAATATATGTCTGTGCAGACATATATATCAGTGTGTATATATATATGTACGTATGCATGCGTCCTGCACCTGAACTTCTCCCAGGATTTGCCTTGCTCTTGGCCCTCTGAGGTGTATAGCTAGGAGATCTCAGTTCTCTGAAAATGTTGGTTTATAGCTCGTACCAGTTGGCTGCACTTGTAGAGCAGGAAGAAATCATTCATTAAGAAAGCAGTTATGTGTGCTTCTTTCAGCATAAACACCAGGACTTTGAACTTCTTCTTATAACAGTATTAGATAGCTTCCACTTTAGAATTAGAAATTAAATGAAAGCTGTCTGATGAACCGCAGCTGCTGCAAAATGGTAGATGGAGAACTGGGTCAAAGGAAATATGATGGACTTTGACAGAAAAGTTGCCAAAATGATGAAAACTTTTCAAATTGCCTTGAGAAAGAAAGCCTGAAACTGTCTTCCTACTGTTGTAGTTGTTCATTCTGTTCCGAACCACCCTATGCAAGGTACCCACCAGGGTATCTTGCATAGATTCACAGCCAACATTTGATGGTTTTTTGTTTAAAGACAGAAAGAATGAAATAAGTGTCAAAAGGCTGATATATGAAACTTTAGAACAGGCCAGTTCAGGGAAATACTCTATTGAGGAATATTATATAGCTCTGTCTCGGGCCTCACAGTGCACCCAGTCCATGTAAACCAACGCTGTCTTGATGGTGGTTTCCAAAGGTGCTTGGAGTTTGAAAGTGGAGCTCCAAAAGTAATTACTGTAAGCTGCTTTCCACGTTGATTCTTCCCCAATACTTACTTACAGAGCAAAGCAGCTGGGTCACAGAGTAAACCTGACCCGATACAAATTGGCTCTGTAAATCACTCTGCTGTCTTGCCTGCCAAATCTCAGGTTTTTTTCTGAATAATAGTCTCTAATTCTCAATTCTTTAAAAAGTGCATAAAATGTATGCCAAATCAGTACTGTCTGCTTGAACTCCAACTGTCCTGAAACAGCAGGTCTGAATGGATGGATGGATGAACAGTCCTTATTACATTCTAAAGGTTAGCTCTGAAGTCTACTGATGGCAGAGTAGATACTAATTGCTTCAGTTCTGATCTTAGGACACAAGAAACAAATAAGTTGATTATTTCTTAAAAGATATTGTACTCCTACTACATCTCATTATGCTGCCTGTTCTTCATGGGGAGATCTTGCTTTGTGTGAAAACTTTGCTTCTCTTGATCTCTGCATATTTAGGAACTGTTGACTGAATCACTATTCTGTGAAAAAATGAATGCTCAGACCTTTGCAGAGTTATCACTCCCAAAAAAAGGAGTTGGATTTATTCTCTCCAAGGTTACTCTGAAATAAAGCCCAGAAGCCAGACCAACGATGGTCAAGCAGGAGAATTAGGCCCTCGGTCCTGCTAGTTCGTGGTTCTGCCATGTCTGAGGGTGCGAGGGGCAGGTCAGTCCCCGTGGGTGTTCAGTCCTTGGCGTGTCCACCAAGACCACCAGTAAAGCAGATGGATGTTTGATGGTGTTCATCCAGGAGCAAATAACCTAGGGCTGCCGACCAGCTTACCTGCCTTTCAAAAAAAAATGCAGAACTCACCCCGTTTCCAAGTAATGCTGCGTAAGCATTCCCTGACCAACTTGCTTCCACCCCTCCTGAAATCCCGGGCGTTGCAGAGCGTTTCGGCAGAGAGCCACGCTCCTTCCCGCGCGAGAGACGTCCCTTTTGTGTCCCAGCATCTAACGCGGCTTCGTGTGCTTTTCTCTTCTGCTTCCTCGTAGGGCGAGACGGCTGGGTTTTCTTGGGCAGCGCTCGGCGGTAAATTCAGGTCTCTGCTCGCAGCAGAACCGAGGGAAGATTTGTGACAGATGGGGCTAAGTCACAAACTTGCAGCCTCAGGCAGAATTGTGGAAGTTTCCAGAGTGTGCCCATATTTACCTGATCAGAGAGAAAAGAAAATCTGCAGAGGAAGCCGAGCCTGGCTGCTTGTCATAGCTGACACAGAGCCATCTGCCACAAACCTGTGGCGGCTTCAGATCTCCAATCCCTGCCACCACCCCAGCTCAAATTAAATACAGATTCTTAGAGACGTTATGATGGTTACACATGTCCTCGGCATCACATGCAGGAGACTGTTCAAAAAAAATATGTGGCCTGTTGTGTAACCGCACTCATGTATCCCATATGTGGTGCCACATTGAATTTCCGGTTGAATCTGTTTTTATCCTTTGTACTGGATGACATGGTGCCTGAATTCTTTCTTTTCGCCGACACGATGGCAGCCAAGCTGCAGCTTCAAACGCTCACACTTGGCTGAGTTTCTACCTAGGTTGCCAGGTTATCATTGGAGCCTTATTGTGTCCTCAAAGGGCCACAGGGCCTGAAAGGAGGATCCGAATGCTGCCGGACTAATTGGGCAGCCATCTCTGGGTTGTTTGGAGGCAAAGGGCTGCTTTAGCACTTTTTTTTTTTTTTTTTTTTTTTTTTTTCTTGCAAATTAATGACTCTCTGGCACAGGGGTTTTTAAGTGAAGGTATTAATAAGGGGTCTGGCAGGTAATCCCATGATTCGTGGAGTTACATTTGCATTTAATTAATCTTAAAGAAAGCTGAAAGATAAACAGCTGTAATTCAAACTAGCATGGGAAATATGCTACATGGTGCCATCTATCCGATAAAATGAAAGCCGAGACACTTGTTTTATTTCTCTCAAGGATGGAGAACAAACAGATAACAGTCAAAATACTTCCAATAAAAACCAGTAGTTTAAATGTAACGGCAGTTCATCAAGAATCTTTGCATCCAGTTACAGTCTTTTAAAGATAAATCACTTATGATTCCAGCAGTCAAGCTGCTATATTTGTTGATGTAAAATGTTTTGAAGATGTAGATTGTACAATAAATTTTTAATAAAGTGCCCACTGCAATTTTTAATTAGCATATCTCATTCATGTATAAGTGTGTACATCTATCTGTATGTTTATCACTATGCATATCCTTGTGTCAGAGTCAATGAATGCAATTGTGTCTTTATCTGATGAAGTAGAATCTGTTTTGCAAGTGATAATAAAACGTTATGACAATTCCAAGATTTTCAACTCTGCTCTGGGAAGAAGCAAGAGGAGGACTCTCGATGTGAAGCCTGGTAAGACCTCTCTTTGTGGACAGCTGTGGTTTGAGCTTCCCTTGTGTCAGGCAGGGTAGCTTCTCTCCCCATCCTGGCAGACTGTCACCCAACAGCATCGTTCCTTTGCCCAAGCTCCATCCACAGCAGGTGAAAGGCATGTGCAGGTCCCCCTCCACACACATGCCTTGTGCCCTCTGACGCCATCAAGATGCTAAACCGTCCTTTTTCAGTGCGAGAGAGAGCACGTGGTACCTCTCGCTGAAATTACTCCATTAAGCAAGCAAAAAACCCAAGGGAGATCCAATGGTAAGCGTTCGGATATTTTCCTAGCTCTGCAAAGTTGTCATTTTGCCTTGTATGCTGGTTTCTCCTCATTTTTGCTAAACCAAAGCCCAGCTTGGGTCTAGGTGTTCAAGGTGGTTGCGTAGAGTGGTCTTCTCAAGATGGAGTGTGTAGGTGTGGTGGTCATACTGGGTAGAGCCAAGTAACGGGCCTGCCTTGCACTTCTTAACGGAGTGTATCGTAGATGTTCACTAATGTTATCACACCTCGCACCCAGTAAGAGCAAATCAGAAATTTTGTTTTGTCTTTACTGACAGGGAAACTGAGGCATGGTCCAATGAAAGCGAATGGGTTCAACTTTCACAGTGAGTCATTCTCCAAATCAATAAAAGGGAAAGAAGAGGTGCTGTAATGTCACGCTAGGGCTTGTGGTGAACAGGGTGGGTACACCAAAGCTCTCTGGTTTCGAGTTGAAGATTCCTGCTGTCCTCAGCACACACCCTGATCCGGCCCATGACTGAAGGAGGTCTTGCCCAGCTCCTTGGCGAGGTGGTGCTCTGCCTTGGTTTACTTACTGATCAGTGATACTTGAACCGTACCCAGCTCAGCCTGGTAAGCGAGGCTTCATCTTGTTGGAAAATTTTCCCTCCGCGTTACAAACCCTTGCAAATAACGTTTTATAATAGCAACACTGTGAGAACTTTAATTGCAGGATAATAAATAGCAATGCTGCATTATCTTCTGATATTTCTTAGCGAAGATACAGAGCTGCTCAAGAGCAAGGGTGAAAATGTCCTTACCACATCTCCTAGGACCTTCAGGTTGGCCTCATGTCAGGGACCACCCTGGCCTGTTTTGGGGTCCTCAGTCAAGAGGGCGAGGTAGGACTTCCAGGTAGTCGGAGGTGGTATTTCCCCTGAGGTAGTCTTCCCCCCACCAGCCTACTGTAGCCTGAAACAACCTGAGGAGTTTTGCCTCGCAGTTTCTGAAGATCAAACGAGACAGCCGCTCCGTGCTGCTTCATTTAGAGCCTTCACTTCAAAAGGTCAGAGAGACAAATTGGGATCTCGGTCCCATTGTTCCTACACACATGAGTAAGCGGTGAATGCAGAGACCTAATCTTATGAGTAAAATGACAGAATTAGCCCTTGACTTACTTTCATATTTATTGATGTTTCACCTGCGTTGACACAGCATCTGCAACCGCTTTGATACAAGTTTTGGTACGGAGTTAAAGCCGGATGGGTTTTCCCGGCTCCTGCCAGACTCACCAGGCAACGCTCCGACCAGACAGCTCCTTGCCTTCCGCATCAATAACAGGCCAGCACCTAATCCTACAATCCTTTTGTCTTAGTATTTGAGATCACAGGAAACACAGGTTTATTCCACATGAGAATTGTCTTTTCCCATATAATAGAAAAGAAAATCCTAAAATAACTAGGGAATTTTGTAGCAAACCATTTCCAGCATTCCCAGCCCCGCTCCGGTTGTGCTGCAGGCACCGGGAGGAGCCGGGGTCCAGACCAGCTTCCATCCGGGTTTGCAGCATCGAGACCTCTGATTTAGCTCAAAGCTGTTCTGAATTAGAGGCTAGATTTTTCTAATTGCCTTTTTAAAGACCGAGCCAGCAGTTCATTAGAAATCGTGGAGCAAATTCTGCTTCTCTATTACACCAATATAAATCTTGAATGAATTTATATCAGGATAACTGCGAGGGTAGAATGTACCTCCCATATTGTTCTTCAGATTATTAAAAGTTAAAGGGCCTTGAAAATTAAATTCACCTTTCCCCATTCAAGCTGTTTACTCTTTTGTTTTTTATTCCAGTATGGACAGTTGAAATGAATTAGCCAGTCTCATTTCTGTTCATAGTCACTTTTAAGTTTGGTTCTCATGTACTAGCCCAAGACTAGTTTGTGTGGAAAAGACCGGAGGGCATTTTCTTTCAAACAAATTGTTTTCATGGGAATAATTTCCTAGAGAATTATATTAAAACCTTTCCATGAATCCTTGATTTTGCAAAAAAATATTTTCCTCATATATATATATCCTTGATTTGGGGGACTTGGCAATTCTTTATTTGCAGATATAAATGAGCACCTTAATGAAAGTCCTTGAGAATTTTACCCTCTAATAGGCTAACCTTACTTAACTGAAATACTTTTTAAACGATTCAGTCTGGTAAGCGAGGCTTTGTCTTGCAGGAAAATTTTGCCTCTGAGTTATGAACCCTTGCAAATAAGGTTTTATAATAGAAACACTGTCAGAACTTTAATTATAGGGTAATAAATAGCAATCCTGCATTATCTTCTGGTATTTCTTTACATTCTTAGCGAATATACACAGCTGTTGCTGGAAACTGATAATCAAGTGCTATATAACTGTGGTACAACTTTGCACCCACCCTCCGTGGAAGCAGCGGCGGCGGCAGCAGCGAGCGCTTAGCGGGGAGGAGGCAGCGGGATGCGGGAGCGCAGGGATGCGGGATGAGGGAGTGCAGGGATGCGGGGGCCCAGGGAGGCGGCCGCGGGAGCGCAGGGATGCGGGAGCGCAGGGATGTGGGAGCGCAGGGATGTGGGGGTGCAGGGAAGCGGGATGCAGGAGCCCAGGGATGCAGGATGAGGGAGCGCAGAGATGCGGGACCCCAGGGATGTGGGGTGCGGGAGCACAGGGATGTGGCAGTACAGGGATGCGGGAGCCCAGGGAAGGCAGGAACGGGAGCGCCGGGATGTGGGAGCACAGGGATGAGCCGCGCAGGAATGCGGCAGCGGGAACGCAGGGAAGCGACAAGCGAGAGCGCGGGGATGCAGGAGCGCGGGGATGGGCCACGCAGGGATGCGGGAGCGCAGGGATGAGGGAACGCAGGGATGCGGGATGGGGGAGCGCAGGGATGGGGGAACGCAGGGATGCGACCGCAGGACGCGGGGAGCGGGAGCGGCTGCCCGGGGGGTGCCGGGCCCGGCCCGGGGAAATGCTCGAAGCGCATCTGCCACGCTGGGGGGGGGGGACACACACGGACATCCCACCCGGGGACAAGGCTTTTCCCATCGCGGAGGTGGGGGCAGAGAAGGGAACAGGGTTAAGCGAGGCCAAAGGCAGCCAAAGCAAAAATAATCCCAGCGATGATGATGCTGACGGCGAGGAGGAGCGCCGGGACGGGGGCGAGCGCGGCGGGGCGGCCCCGCGGTGCCTCCGCGCCTCTCCGCGCAGCCCTGCGCAGCGTTGCGGGCGGGAGCGGAGCCCGGCTCCCCCCGCGGCCTTCCGCGGTGCCCCGCGGGGCGGCAGCCTGCTGCCCCCAGCCGCCGTCTTGGAGGAGGGGGGGGGGCTGCCGGCCACTTTTTATTGATAATAAAAATGTTATTTTGAAAATAAGATTCTTTGGTAACATTTATAGTTGCAGACGGCAAAGAGAACGGCACTACCCCCCCCTGCGGTGGCCTTTCCGCGAGTGCGGAGTGGCGGCCCCAGCCCTGCCGGCTCCAGCTCTCCTACGGTTTGGGTGTCCGCGTTCAAAAAAAAGCCAACAACAAAAGAAAACAACACCCAAACAAGCAAAAAATACCCCCAAACCCCAAAAGAAAAGGCAGCCAAGGAGTGCGGCGTTGAGGAGGAATGGGAGGGATGCGTGCTAGGGGCTTAACCCTTAGAGCTTTGGAGGCAAAACAAGGAAATACATTGGAAAGGCATGTCTGTAAACAATGATAATTAGCCTTTTCAAAAATCATAACACTGATTAAAATCTCTGATTCATTATTTATTCATCACAGAACCTCTTTGCAGACCTGGGAATAGTGATTAAAACCTAAGTGCTTCTCAATTTCACACAGTGAGAGAGGTGCCTAAAAAGGGGTTAAAATGGAAAGGAAAGAGGAAACCAAGCAAACAGAATTCTTCTTTTAAGAACCAATACTTTCTTCTTCCCTTCCTGGCAAGAATACTCCTATTCCCCCAAATTTTGGTATTATGAAAATGTTTCTCATACTAAGTACAAGTGTTAGACTGAATCCAGTTGGTACTAAAATTGCAAACACACTTTCACTCCTAGAAAAGCCAACAGAAAGGAACTTCTTTTAACTCTGTAATAGCAGGTTACATAGTAAATGAACAACTGATGGTCAACTGGCCAATTATGGTATAAATATCCGTTGTTTACAGTGAGGTGTTAAATGAGCCTTTCGAGCACAAAGGATCAGACTGTCTAAGCTACAATTTGTGCTTCATCCCATTATGTCTCCCCTAAAAAGGCCCGTGCCGTTGTAGGTAATGCGCGCAGAACATATTTCTTTCTGTTGATTTTAGTTTGCTTTAATTCAATACACACTCTTGTTTACTTTTTAAAATTTAAATAAATGTCAGCATTGTATAATTTCTATGTTAACAAAGCAGTGAGCAAAATCCCTTGTATGTTTATAAAATATTATTGTTTAATTCACATAGTTTAGGAATTCCAAATGTTGAGAATAGGAAGGAGGCCAAATACCATCTGTTTATAACTATGATGCATCATCATATGTGTACTTTAAAAAAGAAGAAGAAGAAAAAAAGCTTGGTCAATCATGCCACTGTTCTATCTGTTAGGAATATGGTGAGGATTTGAAATTGCTCTGTGCAATTTGCAGGAAATTTTAGTGTGGTTTAATTCTGAGCAGGGATGTTACAGGAGTTGCTCACGTCTGTGTTGCTGTCGGAAGAACTGCATGAAATTCTCACGTGCCCCAACTACTGCAAGCACGAATTCAATCGCTTTCTCCCAGCCTCAATATTCCCCCCCTCTAGAGACCAAGAAACAAAAATTGGAAGCTTTTTTTAATACTCCTTATAGGTTTTGGGGGTGTGTATGAATTTAGGGGTTCATTTCCAAGTGATTCGTACATTCACGTTCCTGGATTTTTAAGGACAGAAAGAAAGCATGACGATTTTGAAGCCTGTCTTGCAAAACACAGGCTATAGACCATTATTCAGCTGATTCTGCAAATGTTTTAAAAAAAAAACCCTCGCTGTCAAATGTTAGTAGTTTTAGGTCCAAGTTAAAATAGGTCCTCGTTAAAAATAATACGTTCCATACTACTGAGTTGTATGCAACATGCATTTTAAAGAGAAGGTAGTCTGCAGGCTTAAAAACAAAGAGAGTGTCTCGAAGTTAAGCAGATAAGAAGATTTTTTTTTTCCCAAACCCAAGTTAATTAGCTAGTAGTCAAGCCTCATAGATGTCTTCCTACCTTTCAAGGGCTGAAGAATCCCCAGTAAATGTACTTAAACTTCCTAGCGAGGGCCAGTGAGATGAATGCAGAGATTAGGGCGAGTATTACCGTGCCTTCTCAGTGCATCCCAGCTGCAGTTCATCCTACTATTGATAATGATGCTTGGAGTTACTGAGGTGGTTTCTGAAACTCGCATATGGGGTCCTTTCCCCAAGGATGAGGAATAATAGCGGCACTCAGGTGGTACAGGGAGGGTCAGAACACATTTGCAGTTATCTTTGCCTGGTGCGCGGTGACTTTTCCATTGCGCTGATTTAATAAACTGAGAGGTACATTCAGGACAGGGGCTGTAATTCTCTAATACAGTGGGAGTTTTTTGGTTTGTGTTAACAAACAGGAAAATTAAAAAAAAAAAAAAAAACACAGGTGAAGGGAGAAACGTCTGGGCTTGTTGGAACCCAGCCCTGGCAGAATGCTGGTGCAGTATGAAACGTTTTGTGGCCAGACTCTTAGCAATTTCTGTAATACCACAATTTAGCATACTATATGCTGCATTGAAATGGCTGGGACTTTGTTTTTGAACTTCTTCGTTTCTACTGTTACATTAAACTTGCAGCATCTTGAATTACTTAGCTACACCCAGATAGAAAGTTACAGCTTCTTTAGCTCTATGCGCTGCACCAAGCTGTTACTGCTAAAAACTACCCATCCGAGTGTAAAAGCCATTTCCAGCCCTTTCCTGTATATTTTCCGTCATAAGTCAGCCTTTAAGATACTATTCTGAGACAGTTTATTATCTTGAAGGACTTAATTTTTTTTTTAATTAGAGAAAGAAAATGCCTTACACACCTTTCTTAAGTAGTCTTTGTGGAGCTGGTTCCACCAACAGAGATAGTTTGCTACCGTGTGATGTGTTTAATCTGCTTACGCTGACACCACAGGAGTGAAAAGCAGGACAAAAGCCACCTTCTGTCACTGCAGTTTGCAAAAATTCATCAATGTGAAATATACACAATCCCAACTTGAAAAAAATGGGTCTTCTGTGCCAGCTTCAGATAGCCAGGCATGCATTCCTGCATATTGCTTCCTATTTTCCATGGCTGTGTGATCCTTGGTCTCCCAAGCTGAGATAGCAATCAAGGGGGCAGATTGTCCAATTATGATGTGCACACCTGTCCATGAGGAATTGTATGGAACCCTCGTACTCATTTATCACTTCATTTTTACACACTGGAGTAGTTTTATGAGATACACTGATAGAAGCAGTTTCGAAGGTTGCTAAATACCATGTTCATCGCATGCTTGGTTTCATGCGGTTCCTGGGTGCTGGAGAGTTGGTGCAGAGAGATGGGTATTTCAAACCTCCCTCAAGCACAGGTATAAATTCTATATAAAGAGCTGTGGCTGAGATTATTCCCCCTCAGTGTAGTGGGAATATCTGCTCTACCCCTCGGACATCAAGGTGGGCAGTCACAGCTACTGAAATTGGGGCCAGCAGCTTTGCACCCAGCAACTGCACATGTGAGGGTGGTTGCATTTGCTGCTGTCAGAACAGCAAACAAAATGCACACCAGGCGTAAGGCATGCAGTAAGTCACAGGGAAAATGTATCCCCCAGGGCATCACGCTAACTTCTAACACCCTTTTGGGGCCTGAACACCTCGTGTTCCCTCTAGCAGTGGTAGCTGAGGGCATTCATCATCTCACAAGCTCACGGGCATTAACATTTAACCATCCTATAATTTGGTTTTTAAGTGAAAGCGGGGAGATTAATAAACTTAATCTAGCATTCACACAGATTTGAGGACAGCTGACCTCTGCCCTCTAGAGACCCAGGCTCATTTAAGAATCTGCATCTGAGAGAGCCCCTACAGTTGTAATGTCGCAGCGAGTCCTGTCCCCCATGGACTGCAGCATATCACCCTCTATGTCTGCAGCAGAAACAGTGGTGACAAGGAATTTGTTTCTTTTATTTATGTCTCCCGCTTCTAAAAGGGTCAGTGTTAGCAAACACAGCTCCCTCCTGCAAGATAGCAGGCTAGAGCAGCTCTCCTGGGGGGAACCATAGCAAAAGTAAAATCTTAGTCAAAAAATATTCAATCTTCCACTTTGTTTGTGTTTAGGAAAGAAAAGGAAATACAACCACAACAGAAAAAAGGAAGCTAGAATGTTACATCTCTGTTTTGGGGCACAGGTTTGCAAGTTGTGGCATTATCCTACAAAAATCCCCAAATCAGCAAAGCCTTTCATGTTGAAGCATTCAGCCAATGGAAATGGTGCCTCAAACTGCAAAGCATTATGTATGGATTTCTTTGCACATTTCACGTCGTACCATTCTTTGGAAAAATTTGGATAGGAGTAGTTTGTCAATGCTATTAATAGATATGTTTAATGCAGAAGTGTGCAATGTGATGAACAGCCTTGGCAGGAACCATATCCAGCCTGATTGTATTGTAATACTGTTTGATGCAGCAGTATGTTTGATCAGTTACAAGTGATGAGTATCATATCACATCAAACAATTTAATACAGTCTCATTGTATGGAATTATGGCTGCTGTCAATCAGCATGTGGCCTATTCCTTACAGATCTGTCTTTGGGAGCTGGAATACAATGGTAGCTACATAAGCATTAATAAATAAAGTGCTGCTGAAATTCCGTACAGACCTGTTGAGATCTTTGTTTCTCTTTCATGGCCTTTTTATTTTTTTTTTTTAAACTTTTTTTCGCTGTCTTCTTTTTCAGTGCTGCATGGAGATGAGGTCACCTGGTCAATAGGACCGCCAAGGGTGGGGCCGATGTGCTTTGAAGAGTGCTTGGAAAACATCTAGCAAAGATATGTGAGAGTTGTGAATTTTGTTTTTGCAAATAGCAGCCTGAGTATAAATCCACTGAACTTGTTTTCTGCTGAAGCTTCACAGAGTCTCTTTTCTTGGCTTCCTCAGGGAGAGGAGAGGCTACCTATTAAAAATGCATATGTTTTGTCTTACTGCTTGGCGCACCTCACTTGATAACCCTCTACTTTGATTTGGGGATGGCACTCTTTGAACTTAAAGTCTCTTCCTTAGGACTGATATATTCAAGGTGCTGGAGGGGAAGCCTATGTCAGATGAAAGATACGTATGTAAATAACAGTATAGAGGCGGGGTTTAAGGCATTACCCATTTTACTATTGGTTTCAGACATATGCTGCTCTGATGCTGGCTTGCCTTGCAAAACCTTGAAGTCCCTAACACAGCGTATGATTTTTAATGAAGTCATACTCTGCTGCCTACAAATATGGGGTCATGCTACACTTGTACAGTAGCAGCGATTTCAGTAATGTTGCTTATTGTGGTTGAAGAGGGCAGAAGATTGCCTTTTTGCATTGTGTGGCTCTGGGGTTTTGGAGCCTGCACAGACAAATTGATTACATTGCAGTAGGCCACACATTCAGAGAATAGAGGTGTCATGTTGAAAAGCCAAATTTCAGCAGCTGATTAATCAATGTAATGACTGTAAGTTTTTCCACCTTTTGCTACGGTCTCAGCCTGCAAATCTGAATAACATTGGTACTTGAAAGGGAAACCTCAGAAGAAATTTTTGTAGATTCTCAAGGAAGTGGTTGTTGACTTAATAAATGACACATTTCCTTCTACATACCAAATTATCCTAGGGGTTAAAACGAAGCATGGTTAGAGATAGGGACAGAAGTAAGGATATCTGCGTTTAAGAAGTATTTCTAGTTGACTTTGAGGTGGTGACTGAGCTGGAGCTCACCTCTAGTTTGGACGGGTTTCCATCACACGGATTTCCCAGGTTTCTGAAAACTGCATTGACCGATCACAACAAAGGACTTGGAGCAGTCAGGGCTGTGGAGCTAGTCTGGAGGAAGCTTAGCATTTATGTAACTCACACAACTTGAACTCAGAGGCATCCTTATAAAGCAAATAAATAAAGACCCAGCTTGCTCCTGTAGTATCATCCACCTGGTAATTCCTGAGCACTGTTCAGCCAGGTATTTTCTCTGCCTTGTAATCCAAGCAAGATAGACAAGACGCCATATGCTCTGTTTCCCATATGGGAATAGGTTGTCCTGTTACCCATGTAATTCTGGAATCTTATGATTTTTATGGACTATAAAATGGCCACAATTATACCCTGCCTTTGAAAATGAATCTGATTAATTCCGAGCCAAAGAGCTCCGTGGTGTCTGATAGCCTGGGTCTTTTACAGTGCAAGGTAATGTAAAGATAACAAGTATAAAATAAATTTTGCAAGTGCCCTTATAGCAAAATTATTTTTCTTCAGACCTGGCTCGTTACATGGCTACTAATGATAATCCAGAATCCCACAGCACCTGAAGTGGAGCGTGTCCTACCCCGGTTTATCGCATGTCTGGCATTAACTGGCAATGGCTCCGTCTGAGACCATGATCCAGTCAAATCCTGGAGGCCATGAATGTCTGGATGGTATTTAGATCAGAAAACTCATCCAAGCAAGAGGAGCATTGGCTTGCCACTAATCCACAGGAGAGCGGTACCTCCACAAGGTTATTTGTAGATTATAAGGCCAAGAAAGGACTGTTTGGATCATCTAGTGTCACGTGTATAACACAAGCCATATGACTTCCCTCAATTAATTTCTCTTTGAACGAGAAAACCTCATCCTCTACCGGTCTAAAAATTGCCAGTGATGCAGAAGCCACCACAACCTTTGATATTATTGGATATGGTGCTTTTGGAGATATTTTCTCTCAGACAAGGAGCCAAAAGTGACTTTTATCTCCTGTGATTATTAGATACTTGTTGCTGCTGGGGCGTGGATGTCAGTCATGACACTGAGACCGAGATCCCCTTAATACCAATACCTTTCACCTGGCTTTCCCTCGTGGTCATACCTCCATCTGGCATTCTTCATTTTGCCCATTTTCTGGGGTAGCTATTGCAAAAGGCAGTTCTTCAGCAGACACCACAGTGATTTGGTGCACAGAGTAATGGTCCATTGATAAATAGTGGCCCCTGCACAAATTTGGTGGGATCCACCCCAGATAACCAGAAATGGCATTGCTAAAATGATAACTATACCTATAGTTAAAAGGGTTTGAATTGCTGTGCATTTTAGGGGTCTGAAAAAAAATTAAAATTAATGGCATTGGTGTGGGTTGTGAAACTATTGCTGCTCACTGGGATGAAAGACACCATATGTGAGATGATACGTTGCTGATTTCTTATCTTCAGAAAAACTGTTCTTAAGGAGTACAGGGACAGAGTGATTTGTGCCTGCTGAAGGGGCAGCGTTTCAGGGGTTGGTAGCATGAAGGGGGCTTTAGAGAATTGGAGTGGATGTCATTCCCCCACTATACCTGAATGTAATGAGCTCAGGGTTAGCATTGTTGAACTAAAATGCCAGATTTTAATTATAAGGAGAAAAGTTTTTTAAAACAATCTAGTAGAATGTTAACACTGATTTTTGCAGTCATTCACCCTCGTTCGTACAACACATACATCTCCCTCTTCTAGCTGCACAGCCTATGAAATCTGTGAGAGAAATATAATGTCTTAAAGATTAAAATATGTTTTCTGGCTGATGAGACATCCACATTTCCCCCATTGCAATAATAACAAAAAGCCTCACAAACACAGTAAGATTCAGCGCCACCCACCCCCCCCACCCCCCCCCCCTTTTCCTTTCTGGGAGGGTAGAGGGAGCAAAATTATTGGTGACTTTTCATTGTGGAGAGAGTGAGCCATGGGGCAAGAGGACATCACTCTCCTCCCACCCAAGGGGTCCAGAGCATCCTGCACCCAAGTGACCCAGCCCTGCAGTGAAGTGAGGGACCCCCAGTTGTGGTCCCCCTGACCCAAGGACCGTGCTGCAGCGACACAGCCATCCCAGGCACGTAGGACGCTCATGAGACAGCTTGCTTTGTGCAAAGGGTGCACGACCCCCCCCAGCACGTGTGCCACTGACATCCAACATGAGACCTTCAAGCACGTCACCAAGAGGATGATCTTAAAGGTTTTTTCCAACCTAAATAATTCTGTCCAATTCTATATCTCTCCCTTCCTCTCCCCCCGCCACGCCACCTTTGGTGCAGGACCCCCAACGAGTTAAAAGTATAAGAGCTGCTCAGAAAGAGGTCAGCTAACAAATGATATCTAAATCCTAGTCCCAGATTTTCTGTTTTAAACATGCTGCACAACTAACACTGTGACACTTTGGCAATATGATGGAGAAAAAAACCTGTGCCAGCTGACTGATGAGCACCCATCTTTTTTAATTAATTGGGTTGAAAAATTCTTGTGTCAGTTTGAATGTAGGGGCTCTTTCAGCTGTGTTTTTCTGGATACATATATAGATATATCTAACTGCAGATTTGAAAGCCCAGTGTGAGGCCTCATAAATGATAAAAATATGTATATATTAGAATTATACACACACACACACATTCACATATTGGATAAATTGATACTTAAACATATACATGTACATATAATGTTCCGTTCTCTGTTCTGAGAGATATTTATAAATAGATTTTATATATATCTATTTCTATTATTCACAGCTCTGTGTGTGTGTGCATTGTAAAATCTGTTTTTTCCTGGTATGCTTTTTAGTTTTTAGCAGAGTAATATATCTGATTTCTCTTTAAATTAAATGAATTTATTTGTCTGCCTTCCCTTAATGGAATCAGTTTTGATATACTCTTTGTTCATGCTGTTACAGGCTTCAGTCTAAGGGCTCTTTGTATTAACTTTTTTAAGTTACATTACAAAGAGGTTTTAAGATTTCCCAACAGGCTTTTATTTAACCAGGGCTTTTGATCTCAAACCTGCTGGGGCCTAGTGAAATCCTTACCAATTCTCCAGTAACTCCTCACTATTGGAATTTGAAAAGACCCACCTGAAGGATTTAACTCGCTGTATGGCTTCAGCCATCCTTTAGATGCTTCTATTCATGCAGACAGCGAGGGGGTCGAGGGCACCCTTTGTGATCCTCCAAGTAGCCTAAGGTGCCCTTTGCATAAGTTGTACTCCTGAGGAAATAAAAATCAGGAGGACACAAACCTATATACCTTATTTCCTGCTATCTTTACTTAAAGGAGGAGCACAGGGGGTCTGCTTAACATCCTTTGCTACCTAAATACCTTTTGGACATGGGAACTCAATAAAGGAACTTTCATTGCATCCATTACCCTACTGCGGTGCATAGCAAATTAGATTTAAAAGGGTACTTTTTCCCTTACAGCTATTTCTATCATTTTCTTTAAAATTTCAATTTAGTGTCTAGTGACAGAATATTCTGTAATGTACATTAGAACTATATAACACCAATTATGCTAACTGTGAACATTATTTCAAAAGAATTAGTTATATTAAGTTATAGACAAACCGTTGGGAAAAAAAGGTCAGGTTAGGAAAAAAAGGAGCTATGTGATAATGTTTTAAAGGAGCAACATGAAGTGAATGCTCTTTTCATTTTTTAATCCTTTCATTTTGCATAACCCAACTGAAATTTCACTACTCACTTGGTCTTCGTTATTTAGGCAGGGGGATGGCATATCACTGTCTTAGTTTATAGCCAGAAATTGTGGTGTAAAACCTACAGCTGAGTCTTGTGGTTGTGGAGAAACATCATTTCCTCTGTTTTTGGGAAATGGGATCGCACAAATTCATGAAAAGTCTTTTGGCAGACACTGATGACCAGTACATAAAAAAAAAAAAAAGAAAAAAATGCTGGCAGACCAAGCTTGAAATAATATAATAACTAGGCACATTCTTGTCACAGTTTTGGTTGCCTGTTTTCTTTCTCATGACTGTAACACACATGATATGTCTATTACCTGCATTTTGTGTTAGTTTTCTCAGATTTTTTTTTTTTTTATTTCAGTCCAATGTTAAAATAAAACCACTCCAAAGAATGCAACAGAATCTAAATCTACCTTCTTTTTTCATGACTCATATGTCCATTTGTTTATTTGTTTTTGGTTTGTGGGTTGGAGGTTTTTTGAGTTTCAAGACGTTTGGGCTGCTTCTATGTGTCCATTTGATCTGGATGTGTGTTGCATTGGAGATGTTTTTGTGTAAATGAGTAAAATAAAAATTCTCTATTTTCATCCTTTTCTTTTCTTCTTTAGAACTGGTTTAAGACTTTTGCTGGAACAGTACAAGGTTTGGTTTTTTTCAATTTGTAGGGATTCCTGGCAAATCATTTGTGTTTGTTTGACGTCCTGTGGGATCAAACTGCCATGAATTTTGAATGATCTAAAAACTGTGTAGTTTACTTCAGCTAAAACCGCCTTCCACTTGAAAACATAAATCAGCTCAGTTGAAATCTAGTCGAGGTCTTTTTTTCTTTACACTTGGGATTTTCCTCCAGCTAGAGCTGGAGCATCGCTGTGCCGATCCCTCACATTCAGAAGAAGAGCTGCTGACCCCAGGATGACATTGCCACTAGCCATGTGTCAAATTGCTGAACAGAGGACAGTCATGACTGTCCACCAGGTATCAGCAAATGATGGGTCCTTGGCCAGAGCCTGCAATGTGCCCCACTTGGGATTGCGGCTTGTAACGGGCTCACTTGGGGTGAGTTTTGCTTTTTGGGGCCTTCTTACACTGGTCTAGAATTCAATAACTTCACAAAAGCCATAGGAATCCAAGTCAAGACTCTTTTAACTTGCAAACACAGCTCCAAGTGGAGTTGCAGTAGGAGCTTTCACTTTTTCTCTAGCAGGGAAGTGAAATTGAAAGCAGATGCACACACT
Source organism: Strix uralensis (assembly GCF_047716275.1). Taxonomy (NCBI): domain Eukaryota; kingdom Metazoa; phylum Chordata; class Aves; order Strigiformes; family Strigidae; genus Strix; species Strix uralensis. The sequence continues at coordinate 41,103,766 of NC_133977.1, read as the reverse complement.
GGCATTGTCTCTGGGGGACGGATGATATTGTTTCACCAGCTTGACATCTGTTGAGACTAGATTAAAACCCAAAATGTGCCGGGATAGTCCTGTTCTCTAGATTGTCTGAAAAGGGATTTGTCCCATCAGGTTTATTCGTGGATTCAAGCTTCCCTAAAAACCTGGAAGCCTCTGGTCTGGGGCTTCCAATTGGACTTTTTTATGTTAAGAAGATGCAAACCATGATCAGTAGGTTTATGTATTTGTGAACTGGATGTAAGACTCCATCTTTACAAGACAGTGGAAAGAAAGGTAAATTGGGAGGGGAAGAAGGAGGTTTTGATTGATGAGGTCTGACAATGTGTTTGAATGTGTGGCCATGTGCACTCCCAGGACAATGCTCCAGTCCAAGACCTTTATTCTTAATAAAATTCCTGAGAAATTTTCTAGACCATGTCGTCTTTGCCCACCTCAAAGAGGGGAGGCTGTGCTTCATGGGCACATCTTTTCCACTATGTTGTACTCATTACTCTTTGTCTTGGAAGGGTAGAGAAAGCCCTAATTTCCATGTGGAAGGCGATGGGTGCCTTTGTTGAGGGAGCAGCACCGGATGCTGCCCGGATGCTGGAATAGCCAGCAAGAAACCAGAGCATCCCAAGTTTTATTCTACCAACTCCCCCTGTGACCTTTGGTAAGTAACTTAACTTGTTGTCCTCAGTATCCCCAGTAAAATGGGAGACCTTAATACTTATCTGCTGGGATAACAGTGCTTAATACTTACCTAATTGGATGACAATACTTGCCTACATACCTCACAGGGGTGTTGTGAGGATTAATTAGCTAATGTTTGTAAAGTGCTTTGAAGGTGGAAAGAGGTATATAGTAGTGCTAAGCACTATTACTGCGTGCCAGCACCAAGACCTTAAAATGGCTAAGGACGGAATAAGAGTTTTTATGTGTTTTAAAATAAGCCAATTGTTCAAGGCATCCGGATGCTGGAATTATTTTTAGACAGAGATTTCTAAGAAAGTTGGGAAACAGAAGGGTATAATTATATGACCTGAAACCTTTTCTTGTTTCTTTTAGTTGACCAACTAAATTTAATCTTAGTTAGGTGTCGTTTGATGAATTGTAAAAACTGCTTGTTGGAGTTTAAGATATATCAGTGTTTACTCTTGCTGATCAAACAATATTCTTGAAATAAATATCTCTGTTACAATTTGGACAAACAAATATATTAAATGAGCCAGAGGAAGTATTTATTTCTGTGTTCTTTCTTTCTGTATTTCTTTCTGTAAGCAGCTTTTTTTATTGGCATAATTCTCTTCTTGTTCCCATTAGGGTAACTGAAAGGTAACACCGCTGCAGTAAATGGAATTACACCAGATACAAAAGCATTATGTGAGAGCAAAATTATATTTATATGTGGTCTGAAATGCAACCTGACACCTGGATTTAAAGAAAAATCAAACCAACCGTTCCTAGAAATATATATAAATGCAACTTTAACAAAAAATGTCAAGCTCTTTGTTGAATACTGTTTGTTTTGTGGCAACTCCTAAACAGATTTTGCAAAAGGAAGGTCTGGTAGAGCATAGACCATATTTTCCCTTTCACAGGGGGAAACTTTGCAAGATTTTTGCCTTTAAATATTTTATTTGGTTCCTAACGTGGGCTCTTGGTCCAAGAAAGCAACTTTATAGTTATCAAAGCGCCCATTTGTATTTTTTTTTGCAAGAGCATTTCTTCAGATCTTTTACTCTCCAACGTTAAGAGAGAATTCCCACAAATTCCTAAAATCTGTTAAAATACAGAGCAGAGTGCTTACATTGGTATGTTGTATGTTGGCTGTCCCTATTAAAAAGGCTGTGCATTTTAATTCTGGATATGCAAAAGAAATTCGATATACTGCTGGGCTAAGCACCAGGATTTGGTTGGCTCTAGGACCAATTCTTACATTTCTGCATCAGGCAAATGTAAGAATGGATAACACTTGTAATAAAACCTACCCCAAAGCCTTTCTTATGGATATCAGGTTATTTGAAAATGTAATAGGGTCCATTCACCGTAATCAAGGGTGAGTCAAGGAAAATGGCATCAAAGAGCTCAAAGCAGCCAAGAGGAAAACTTGACCCAACCCCAAGTGCGTTGTCCGTGTCCCAGCTGCTAGAACAACCGAGGAGACTTTGGGGGAAGCTGTCCAGGAAGTCAGGTGCTGTTGTTGGAAAGGATATCTTCCAGATTAACTGGCATGTGGCCCTTCAGCTGCCGTGCAAGCCCGGCGTGGGCCCATGGGTGTTGAATCCAGCTTTGGACCACAGGAGGGGGATGAAGTGAAGTATGACTGATGCTGTCACCGGCAAGCTTGACAAGCTAATGCTTATAATATATGCATATGAATATAATAGCTATCTAGTGCTTTGCAGTTGGCTGTTCCTGAGGAGGAGCTGGGGGGACAAGGGGACTTAGTGTTTGGGGAGAATTGTCTGTATCTAGGCAGCAGAATTTGCAGACTTGGAAGCTGGTTAATTTGGTTGAAGTACAGTACTTTACTAACCCCTTGGTGCCCGGTGTTGACATTTCCCAGAACAGGAACTCTTGGCAAAATGGAGAGGATCACCATAGCTGGTGCCTGGAGTTCAGAAGGTGAAATTGAAGACAGGGATGAAAAGGTGGGGAAAGAGGGGGATGCAATTTGATGCTGGAGGATCAAACAGTGGAAGAAAAAGCAAAACCTGAATTCCCATCCCTGCTCTCAATGACCTTGGGCAACTCATATAACCTTAATGTAGAATGAGATAAAAGCGTATTTTTACTGCTATTTCTTGCGCTTTTAGAGATAGTGCAGCATCCAGGTGCCACCACAATGGAGACAGACGTAGATATGCAGAGCAGCTCCCATCACGGAGAGGGACTGCACACCGCGTTGCGTGAGGGGAAAGCACTTTTCCCGTTATGTCTGCTCTTGCTGCCTCTGGGAGACCTAAAGAAGATGTAGCAGCAGATAGCTTTGTACACCTGGATTTAATCTTCTCTCTCCTGCCTTACACAAATCAACTCCATCTGATGGTGTAGTGCATATTTTCAGTGTATTCACCGGTTTGGCAGCACTCCTTAAAAAAGAGATGTTCTGGGAGGAATGCACAACCCAAAGTCTGATTTTATGAGCTGACTGTGCTTGCTGCATTGGTGATGGGTGATGTTTTAGGCTCAATAATGCCTGAAATTGCTTCAGTGATCTCTACCAGAACTTGTATGCAAAAGCTTTTGGTCATATGCTGACAGGTGTTTAATAAACACCATTTAAAAAAACCCAAAACAATAGCTATTTAGTGGTCATTAAAATAAGACAGTGCTACTGAACAGGAGAACTTTGAGGTGACATGTAGGCATCTGAACACAAGGCACCTAGTCCCCGAGGCTGCCTTTGGCCACCGAAGCGACGCAGGCACCTTTGGTCTATGATTCATCCTGTATTAAAAAAGCACAGTTATCCCTTCCTCACCTTTGGCCAAGCATTTACACTCTTCCCTTCAAGCAGCACCAGTGTCACCAGTGGGGAGCTGAACTGGCCAAACCCAGACCCCCGGGAAATGGATCTTCAGATGGTCACTGGGGGTGTCAGCTCCAGCCTAGAGAAAGGACATAGGATGTGGAATGAGGGATATTGGGAAGGGTAGAGACATAGCAGCCAGAGGGGTCTGGGTAAGACACCAAGGAAACACCCTAAGAAGATATCTTGCTTATTAATTTTAATCATTGTTGATGCTGTAGGTGGTTGGATACAAAGGATTACAAAAGATGACAAGAAAGGACTGCAGAAGGAAGACAAAAAGGCTGTCTTAAATTAAGCATTTGTTTGGTGATGGCCTAAATTAAGTGAAGGGCGCTCTGTACAGGATGTTGAAGCCTGGGCAGACCCAAATCCTCTTGTTTTGGCCTCAGCCTCACCCATCAGAGCGGGCATCACTGCAATGAAAATTATTTGTGCTCTGCTCAGCCTGTGTGGCTTTCTGCAGCCCTGAAAGGGATTGTACAAGAATCAAAGTGAAGTGTCCTCTTTCGGTCCTCAAGAAATGGAGCTTTCTGCTGGTTAACCATTACTTTGCATTTTCCCTTCCTTACAAAACGACTAAGGTTAAACATTAAGCGCCTGCAGTGAAGGACACCTGTATTTGCTGGTCCCATTATGCAGCTATACTGAAAAGGCTTTACAGCTGTCTAAATTAGCATAATTAAATCCACATCAATTAAAAAACCTCCATCATCTCTTTCCCCTTCACATGCAGATAGTAGCATTTGTCTAAGGTGCTAAGTGACAAAGGAACTTTTTAACAGTCGAAGCCCTGGCTGAAAGGAAGAGTAATATGGTTTGTATATTGGCCCAGGGTTCACCTTAACACCAGTGGAAGTGATTAGTGGCCTCTGCTCTGCCTAAAGAGGTACGGCTGCATTTTGCATTACAATTATGCCAGGACCCAGAGCCATGCATTAGAGATGTGCATTTTACAACGTGTTTTTGCCTCTATTGCTCCTTTATGCTCCATTAATGGGGGTAAACAAAGCCTGCCATGATTTGGCCAATTTCCCCCACCCTATTTTCTTCCCTTTTTTGTTGTTGTTGTTGTTGTTTTGTTTTAGGGTTTTGTGTTGTTCTGTGTGGGGAAGCCCCAGTGACCCCAGGATAGCAGCAAGGCTGCGCTGTGTGATGCTAGCAAAGAGAATTCCTCCAGATGAAAACTGACATGGGGTTCAGGGGTTAATTTCTGGAACAGGCGCATTTGCATACAAATGAAAAATGATGGAATTTCTGTTCTCCTAAATTTTCAATGTCATCAGCATCAAACAGCAGTCAGTGCTCCCTTGCTGTTTGAAGAATATTCATTACTTCAGAAGAAGGGGCACCTTGTTTGGTATTAATCTCCTCTTCAGGTCAATGACTTAATTTGCTAAACTCCATCTGAAGTGCCACTCACTTTCTGATTTCTCTGCTATTCTTTGTTATTTTTCATAACATGTTCTTAATACTTTTTTTATTTGTAAGGGGATACGCGTCTCCAGCAAATGTGAATGTGAGGCAGGACTGCCTTTATTTATTTATTTTCATCCAAAGCACTCAGCACCCGTCTGTATCATTTGTAGCACGTTTTGGTGTCTGCTTGCCTTAAAATTTTTTAGCGGAAAAAAAATAATTTGTGGGCTCAAGTGGGAAAACAAACATTTTTCTTTCAAAACTGATATCTAAACGGACATCTGGTGCCTTGTGCAACAAGGTTATGGGGTGTCACGCCTCTAACAAAAGGTAACAAGCAGCAAAGTAATTAATCCCCCAAAGAAAATCATAATATTCTTTTAGTTCCTGCCTCTGGAAATTCTCATCTGAAACTGAGGTGGCTGAGGACATACTTGAGGAAACTTTCGTGCTAGCTCTTATTTCCCCATTGTCCTCTCCATGTCTGCCAGAGGCCTGAGGAAGGATCCCATTTCCCCCGTTTTTGCCCTTCATGGTTATAATTCTTCTCCCTGAATAGGATTATTCAGGGGATCTTTAGATCTTCAGAGCTCAGGGGTGTTACTGGGTAATTGGCCCTGGGCTCTTGGATGGCTATTCCCACCCTGTGGCCTGGGCACTCCCGGACAGGGATCCCGGTGGGGGGGGAGGCGGGTTGCCCCCCACTATGCCAAAGCATCTCCCCTCCAGATGGGGCAGGCTCTGCCTTAGCCATCTGATTCACGTGGAAGGCCTATAACAAAGCCTCAAAGTCAGAATTTGCCCTATAACCCTTTGTTTTTATACGTCTAGGGCTTTCTGAACTTTCCAGCCAGACTTATTCCTGATTCTCAAGATAATGGGATTTTTTGTTTGTTTGTTTTTTAATTATTAATCAAATCTGATTTTTTTGGCATGATCGCTTATGGAAATGAAGCAATTGCACTGTCTGTTCTTCTGTCTGTCGCCCCTACTAACTTTTGAACCTCCTTGCCAATATCTATCCAGTTTGTTAGCAGGCTAGAGAACTTGAAGGTGTGAAGTGCTTTCCAGTTTTCTTTTTTTTTTTTTTCCCTTCCATATCTAACTCTGAAACGGCAACATTTACTGTTTGAAATGGTACAGATAGCTAAGCTATTCTGGAGGTTTTTTTGTGACTTGCAAAGGGGAAAAGAGGTGATCTGAGGCTTAATTCCCCGTGTGTCTTTATGAAGCCTGTTAACAATTAACCAACTCACTCCGGATGCCTCCAAGTCCAGCTGGGTGATGATCAAGATCCTTTGAAAAAAGAAGCAAAACAAAACCAACCAAACAACGAAGTATTTGCACATAGTATATACAAACAATTTGCAGGCAATTGCATCTCACTGCCTAGTCCTCATATATCCTTTTCTTAAACTGAGAATTTTTGAGGCTTTTCCATATTTATAGAACGTGTTGCTCAGGGGGGCTGCAGTCCTGACCAGGAAGGACCTTGGGCACTTGAAAAATAAAAATAAACAGCGGCTGATGAGGGGGAGTTATATTCCTACCTGCAGCATTAAGTTAAGCGTGTCTAAGGGCCTTGATCCTCAGCCCCAGCCAAGCTGGATTTAGCACAGGTCATTTTAAGGTGGGGCAAAGGGGGCTTTGTGTCATTTTTAGATCCCCTTATCCCAGGCTGGCGAGCCCCAGCATGATGGGAGGGCACCCGCCCCGTGGGCATGTTGGGATGGCAGAAGGCTGGAAGTGTTGTTGGCCCAGAGCCATCCAGAGATCCTCTCCACCGAGGGCAATTCGGGGGTGATGGAATAAACCAGCTTTGCAAAGGCAGCTGCTTTGGGAGCCCAGATCCACCTCGTTATCCATAGAGAATGTCCTCAGCACAGAAAACTTTCTCTGTGGGAAGGTCTGAATGCAGGAACGGATCCTGCGCTGACATGCCATGCGCCTGGCAAGCAGGGGGATGCTCCCCTCTGGTGTGGTTTGTCGTTGTTGGAAGAACAAATCAAGGAATTGCCAGATAAAGCCGAGACAGTCAGTAAAAACCAGCATCATCCAAATTTTAGCTCCAAAGAGTTACAACTGTCCATGTCTTGTGCTGTAAAATCCTTGTACCAGGGAGGCTGGATTCCTTCCGAGTCTCTTACGTGAGAAAATAAGGCGAAAATGTGACTCTCCTGAATGTTTTTGTACTGGAAACTCAGGCTTCTGGTTAAGGAGCTGATTCTTAATCACATCTGTCTGTCTTGTTTTATGAATATTGATATTAAAGTCAGAAAAAGAGACTTGTCGTTGTAAGTGCATCCGAATCTGGCACTTGCCTGCTCAGAAGCAAGCGATTCTGCTGCTTAACTGCTGTAGATGATGTCGGTTTGTTGAAATAATATATCTCTGCCAGCTGAGAATCTGGCCATAAAATGAGAAAAGTTGAGATTCCCATTGTTGAATTAGTTTGGCCACATTAAAAATACGTTGCTCTAGAAATGTGTATATGAATATGCTAATGTTTATTTTGCTAAATGTGCGTGCCAGGATGTGCCATGTGGCTGAGTTAGTGTTACTTTAAGAATCCCAATTTTTGCCTTTTCAGACTTTTGAGCTTTTAAACTTGTAAACATAGCATTTTGTTGGCATAAGTCTCTATGATTTTATGCATACAGCTGACTTTTATCTTCACTTTTTACATCACCTTAATACTGTAAGAGAGAAAGCACTCATCTGTTTATGATAAGTTTATCAGAAATACTCCAAAGTTTTCCATGACTAAGATATTATATTGTTATGGTGGCTTGCTACGGGGTAATTTTGAGACAACAAACAGGATATTTCAAAGCCCAGATGTCCTGTTTAGACAAGGGGGTTTATATTGATTAGAATCTGCTTTCACCTAACATCGTGTAGTAAATATCACAAAGACGTAATTAGAAAATTTGGTACAATATTTAGTCCTAGTCCCTGTGTGCCAGAATTGTTTGACTACTGAGAAACTGGAGCTTGTTTGCATCCCAGTGTGTTGTGAAATGCAAACTTCAAAGAAAATATTATATCTCCCAACTCCAGCTCGTGAGAGTCTTGGAAGTATAATACAGAAAGGCTTAACAATCCCTGCTGAGGAAAGGGCAATTTGACACTGAAACTACTGTTAAAGCACCGTTGACACACTGGTGGGCAAAAAGTGCTTATTAGAGGAGTCTAGTTACAGTCTCAGGAGCCAGGGAGAGAAAATGGACCCGAGTCATTGTGAAAATTGGCAGGATGCACCAAATATATGCGTTTTGTGTATGTGTCTCTGCTTTTTTTTTTTTTTTTTTCTCCTTAACTACATACATCTACATGTTTTCTTCATAGGCTTTCCATAAGATAGGGGGCCTCGCGGTATTCAAATAAAATATTTAGATTTGCAAAACTTCTGGAAGCCAGATTTTAAGGCAAAAAAGAAGTTTTTTGTCAGATTGTCAATGTCTGAATTTCATCACAATCTGTTCAGCTGTTTGTTGCAGGCAGGCGTAAAACATAGTGGGTAAGTGTGTGTTTGTACTTCTTATACATATTGAAAGAGGGCTGCCTAATCCCCTTGATGAGGAAAGCTCTGTAAATTATATACATCTGCAGGCTCTGTGCACGGGTAGTACAGAAGCAAAGAGGCCGATCAGCAATTTGAGGGAGCAAATAAGAGTTTTCTCGCAAACTTGGTGATCAGGAACCTTTCAGCAGCCCAGCCTCCTGGTGATGTCATTTAGTTGTTTTCTTTGAATGACCCGAGTGTTTTGCCTTAAAAACTTTGCCTAGGAGGCCCTTCTACACCCTTAGGATTCCTGGCAAGAGAAAAAAATATTTGCTGATGACAGCTCTGAATATATTCTCTTTAATTGTCACTTATGTCTCTGTCCCATCCTCTGCACTGCACTAAAAATAGTAACTTGGGTTGATGGTTTCAACACCATCTAATGTATGTATATTATTGCATACAAAACCTACATAAAAATGTCAAGAATGAGACCTAAGCCAGGAATAAAATTGAAAATCACAAACATGAGACAAGACCCAAATAATGAGGGTGTTGCAGAGAGATGTTATATTGATGTCTCTGTGTAAATACATGAGGGCAGAGCTATAAAGATCCTACCGCCTCCCATGCATAGAGGATGCCTAGAATAATATTTGCCTTTTTTATTTTTTTTTGTAAATAATTTGTAGGTAGCATTTATATTTATCCTTAGCCTTCCTCTGCTTCCTTTAATAGCATGATTTGCTAATCATGCTGCAACACTTGTAAGGTAAGTGCAGAACATATTTTCCTGTCCATTTTGCAGAGGATAAATTTGTCCAAATTACACAGCAAGTGTCTGGCAGAAGCGAGACTAGACACCAGGGATAAAATCCCTTTGATTTCACTGAGGCAAGGATTTTATTCCAGGAGTCTTGTCTCCAGTTCTCTACTCTGTCTACTATGCCCAGTGTATTCTGGGCTTTTGTTGATACTCGATACGAGTCTTGGCTCATAGGGTTAAAGGAAAGTCTGACAGAGAGGCAGCAATAGTAGTGTTAATGTGACACTGTAGTTATGGTTTTGTCAGCATTTCCATTGTAAACTTCTGTTTGCAGCAATTATAAATCAACCATGAAAAAAAAAAAAAAAAAAGAAAAGAAATCACTGTGAACTAAAACTTGGCATACCAGAGTCCAGGAGGGAATTTTGAGCTTTTGGAAATAATGGCTTCTGATTACCATGGACAGGCATGACATGATGTGCAAATATACACTCCATATTGCACTGGAAAAAAACATAACGAGTGTCACCACTTTGTCATGGCCAAGAGTGTGAGGAGGGAGGGTCTTTCTGACTTTTGAAAATGAGATAAATATTTTATTATTCCCAGAAACATCTGATTGATACCCTTAACTGGTTCTCAGTTCTTCCTATTTACTTTATATCATCCCATGTCAGGGAAACATGATGGCTGGTTTTTGGGTTTCCAGTAGATCAGACAGTCAGCTGGTGTTGATCAGCACAGCTCCACCGAAGTCCAGTGAAGTTAGGTTGACTTACACCAGCGGACAGTCTGGCTCCGTATCATCTTTCCACAGAAGGCTGCGGCATTTGCTACCCATTTGGAGTGCTAGTTAATGTTTGTTTAACTTTGAAAGTCCATTTTGCCATACTGATCAAATTCCAGTTGCAGGATAGGCATAAATTGACTTAAAAGTGTTTTCAATGAGGACATAGTTGGTTACTTTTAAGTCGCATTGTGTGCATATTTATTGTGTCGTATTCCGGGTTTTCTTCTGTTAGACAGCAAAATGATGGAGCAGGTGGTGCTCAGCCAGTTTACTACCGCAAGGACAGTCCAAGAGGCTATAACTATCGCCTACTCTGTACCCAAATCGTGATTTTGCATGATGAAGCTGAGTCACTGACCATTCTGGGTCAGAGCTCTGGGCTGTCCCCGGGACGTGCTCCCTCCTGCATCATCATTCATGAGTCACGCGAAAGACGAGATGTTGGCTCGTAGGAAAGCTTCCCAGCGCAGCATTCCCCAGCAGCCGAGTTGGAACTCGAGTCCTTATTTCTGAATTCAGCTTGGAAATAATTACAGTGCCGTAGTAGCTTTGGCTTTTGGTAGTGTTACTAATAACCAAGCGCTAAATGTGAAGCAGCTTTGCAGAAGTGCTCCAGTGTCAGGTTACGGAGAGCAGACGTCAAAATAAAGGTGCAGTAAACTCGAGGTAACTCATTTAATTGCACGTCAGGGTTGGGTGTAGGAAGGAGAAGAAGAAAAACTACTTGCTGGGGTTTTTTTAGATGTGACATTTCAGTGATGTACCAACAGAGGAAATTTTGCTTGCAGAATCCTGTGAGCAAAACACTTCTGAGAATGTATGTATACAATTGTTTAAAAAAACACAGGGTTACTGACACAGATGCCAATTTTGTAGGGCATATGGAACATTTACACTTGCCTTTTTCATTCTTTCTTGCTACAGCTGGTACTGATTTAGTATGTGAAATTTTACTAGCAGGAGTGCTAATCAAGACAGAGATTTCTGTGAGGATTTAGTCATTTATGTGGAGGAAAACTATGGGTATCATTAAAAAGTACAAGATCATCTATGAGAGGAACATTATCATTAGCAACCTAATTTTTAAAGCAAACAGAGGGAAAAAAATACTGTATCCCTTGAACAGCAGCAGAGGAAAATTATGTTCTTGTAATGTTCAGAGTCATGTCACCTCTGTCACCTCTCTCTAAGTTTGGGAGAAGAAAATTTTAAATTAACTTTAAAAAAAAAAAAAAAAGCAATAGATGCTCCAAGTGTTTTTTTTAACCAGTGTGATAGCCTGCTCTGCTACATCAAATGGATATGGCTAGGAATGGGATTAAATCCAAAAAGCACATCCAAATCCTGGATCTGTGTTTGAATCTGAGGCCTCCATTCAAACCTAACTCTGTGATGGAGCTGCGTTTCACCATCTCAGCATTTGAGAAGGGTCCAACAGTATCCCACATCTAAATTCAGAGTTTGTAAAAGTTCCCTGTTTTTTCAGGAATTGCAATCTGGACCTGGAATGGAGACATTCAGACCTTAAATATCAATTTCTGATGGTGACAAGAAATACTATATTCCATTAAGAAGGCAATGAGAGTATATTACTTATCCAAAGAGGTGATTTTACATTACACACAGTGTAAAAAATTATGCCCGGGTTTAACTACCATTTCCTGCCAAGATTATTTCAGTGCAAACTGCAACAGAATAACTGCTGTATGTTAAATATGTTGTACAGGTGGCCCAGTGATATGGGAGACCTGAGCAATAAAAGCCGACATCTGCGGCCGGAGGTGCCTGAGCGCGGTGGAAGTGGTGCTCTGGTCCCTGTGGAAGACGGCCAGCTGCCCGTGCTGCAGCATCGCCTTCGTGGAGAGACGTATGAGGAGCTCTGGAGTGGGCTGTGTGCCCTTTTCCTGCTGCTTTCCCACTGAATCTGGGGGGGAGGCAATGAGAGGAGGATGCTGAGGTGATATTCTGGGTGATGGGTGAGATCCTGGGTGATGGTGCTCTGAAATGTCTATTTGCCAGTCAATATGCCCAGTGAATAAATAAATACCTACCTGCAACTATACAGGAATTCATCTCAGCTTCTCAGGCATTAACTTCATATTGAGCCTTCTGAATATCTTTGCAAGCTACTCTGCTTTGGCATGACAGGCATACTTTCCTGAGGCAAGATAATACTGAGCAGGGTTTGAAGAACAAAATCAAGGCACCTTCATTTTTTTCAGGAGCATTGGCTTCCTCCCATGTGCCTCCCTTGCTGCAGGAGGCAGTAAGTTTTAGGCAGATTCCCAGTTATCGCTGGATTCAGTAGCTTTACTGTAGTGCACATGTGAGGGGTCTCCTTTGACACCTACAGGTGATGGCTCTCTAGTGGTAACTTCATAAATACTACAACGTTGTCTCATATACTTTGGGATCTATCAGGGCTTAAACTTTCAAAGAAGTCCCACTAAGTTGAATATTAAATCCCTTTTCTCACTGCCACAACCCCAGATTTCAGCAGTTGTGACTTAAAGTTTCCTAATGTTGCTATTTTCCAATATCACATCTAAGTTTAATCACTAGTAGAAAAGCTGAAGACTTATTGTAGAGCTAGAAAGAGCTAAATGGCCCCTGGATATGACAATGACAATTTTCACTTAAAAGGCTTTTTCCCAAAATACATATACCACTAAACACAATCATCTCCAGGGGGCAGGGAAATGGCCATCAGGCTAATTAGCTCAAAGCAAGCAAAACCATAGGGGAAAAGGAAAGCCAGCGTTTATGTTGGTTTGAACATTGCTGCTTGCACTAAAATCGCTTGCATGTCTGTGAAAGCAATGCGGAGATGTTACTGCCTTTGCAGATGGAAGGAGTGGGTCAGCTCCTCGTTTGATGGCATCAGGGCATCTCGGATCTGAGCTCGCAGCGGTGAAGCTCCCTTCTCCAGAAGCCTCAAGCGTTCGACTTGTGTTGCTGTTACAACTGTCCAAACTTATTCCTAATGTAGCAAGGTGAAAGAATCTGATATTGGGTCAGAACAGGAATATCGTAGGACTTGTCTCTGCCTCCCAGAAAGAAAAGAAAAAGAATCGTAATGGAGATTTTACTATTACCATTGATAAGAATAGTTACATCACCAAAAATGCGCAGTACAGCAATCTGAAGTCTTAGACAGTTTGTGATGTTTAAACATCTTAAGCACTGTTGAGCATTTTCTCTACATTTCTTGATATGGCACTGCGGTTTTATTTAAGCAATCCCGAAAATCGTGGCCAGCTGCACCATCTGCCAGAGATGATGCAGGATGGGTGCCTCCAGCATGTCAGCGCTCAGATGTCATTTAAAAGGGAAATGCTTTCTGCACTGGGAAGAGGGCAGAGACAAAGAGCCCGGGCAGGCAGCAGGCTGTGCTAAGTGGAAAGAAGAATTGATACCTTTTCTAAGGCCTGACCCGAACATCTGAGTTCCTTCCCTTGGGGTTTCTCACCCCCAAATGTTCTTTTTTTTTTTTTTTTTTTTGTGTGTGTGTGTGTGTATGTGTGTGTCTTTTTTTTCTCAGCACTCACAGATCCAAAAAGGCTACGAGAGATAAAGAGTCATCTGATGTCGAACAGGTGGCTCATCCAGGTCATTGAGCGCGATGGTGGCTGTGAAAGCAAAGTGTGCAGCGAGTCCCACCTCGGTGCGAGGCGCAGGGACGCGCGGCAGGGACGCGATTGGCATTTAAAGGTCAGTCCCTCGCAGGTCCTCGGCGCATTCCCGGCAGCAGGTGACCTCTGTGACTGCTCTCCCATCTCACACATCGGTCTCATAAAGAAGCCAGGCTGCACCTTTATGAAACTGTTTGCAGAAGAACGAGGCGTGATCACAACTAAGCTGAAGGGTGTCATATTCACTTTACTGCCGACATGAGGACCAGTGGTTGAATATTCGATTACATGTCAGTCACAGCACATTAGGCAATCTTCCAGTCTGCCAGGTTTGCCCTTCCCAGCTCCGAGCTAAGTGTCATCAGGAAAGAGGTAGCATGGTGAAGGAAGGAAGCTAAGAGAGCTTCCGTCCCCACCAAAAATTTCCTTTCTTGTCTTTGCAGTGGGTCTAGTGGGTCCCCCTTGCTATGGAGAAGGTAAGCTTATTCATGCTTCCTGACTGTCGATGCAAACCACTCATGGTGCAGTGCTGCTCTATTTTATCTCTAGATCTAAAGGTATAAATGTGTGCAAAAGCAGCAAATGGTGTACTGAAGAATTAAGGAACTGTCATTCCAGCAACATTACCAAAAATATTCTGCTCTTTCAAATAAAGTGGCTATAAAAACATGTTGCTCTGACCGAGCATTTTCTGGACTGTTTTGCTTGAAAATTACTTAGTGAAAATATGCTAGAAGTGGAAGTTAAGGGCTGTGGACAATTTCCCACTTTGCTAAAGCCAGAAAAATCCCATCTCAGCTCCAAGAAGGAAACTACTTTCCAAAATGTCAGCTCATGCAGAAAGTCCCAGTTCAGCTGGAACGACCTGCTCCATTTGCACTCAGTGGTTTCTGGAATAACAAAAAGCCCTGTACGTCCATGCTGGGAAGCACAAGCACGAAAGAATAATGTGGGTAGATAATTCCTGTTGGCACTGGGGCTTTATTATGGTTTTTGTTAAGCATCCTCCACCTGTTAGCACCAGCCACGTGAGAAGCAAATGGGTGGCGTTCTTCTGCTTCCACAGTTGAGCCGCACCTCCTGTTTGGAGAGTTTCAAAGTGAATTTGAAATCAAAGGAGACAACGCTGCCGTTACTGGGTGGGACGTTCATAAGCAGAACTTTAGCTTTGTCTACTTTGATTTCAGATTCACTTTGAATGTTTTTCTGACAGGAGGTGCAGGCATCACAAGACTCACCATAGCAGCATCACCATTAACTTTTCAAGTGACCGTTACTATTTAGCTAGAGAGACAATAAGATTGCGGTGGGTGTCAATGGGAATAACCTTTATGATACTTCCAAAGCTTCAAATCTGTCCTCGGGCTCCAAAACTCCAAGAAATACTTAGAGGGAGAGACTGCCTGCGGAGTGAATAGTGCAGAGTGATGGATGAAACAATAAAAATGACACCGCTGGTAAAACTGAAAGTGGAATGCTGCTGTTTGTGATGTGTTGTGCATATGATTGATGTCAGGGAGATGGCATCCAGACCCTGTGTCATATTACGGGTGCAGTGTGAGAACCCCATGTGGCAAGATGGCTGGATCCATGGCTGGTAAGTCCAGTAAGGTGAATTTGGCCTGTCTGATGACTGGTGAAAGAATATCTCCACGAGGAGCTGTCTGCAAGGATTGATGGCGGCCCTTGACAGTAGAGTAGTGTGGAAAGGGGCAGGAGTCCATTTTGGGTAGCACCTGGAAAAAATTCTTTTTTTCCTCCTATATCACTCACTCCTCCTTGACCATGTTTGAAAAGGACATCTTCAGTGCCGACAGCAGTGTTGTTACAGACAGAAGGACCTGGCTGAGAGCAGCCGGTGATGTGTGCCTTACTTTTAAAAAGAAAGATGTGTCTTGACAGCTTGCCAAATACCACATCTGTCTCTCTTTGCACCTCTGTGGGTGAAGCTGAACAGCAAGGTGGTGAAGATGAGCGAACCTATCAATTAACCATGTGAGCCGCTCCCTCATTTTCTGTCCAACAGCTGTGGGTGATCCCTGGCCTGGAAGGACCTCCCTGAAACCCGATCTGCAACACCTGTGGGACAGGCACAGCTGTGAGCTCCCTGCGGTGGGTGAGGAGCCATCACACCACCTCACCTCTGATGGGCTGAAAGGAGGGTGGGGAAGCATGTTGGGCACTGTTAAATGTGTTTTTTCCTATTGTTATTTCTCTTTTCTGTTGGAGTTTTTTCTTCTTTCGTGATGGGGAATATTGATGACACCACGCAAGCCAAGATGGTCTTTGAATTGGCTGTTTCTTCAGCTGTTGAAACTGTCCCCCTGTTAACCAGGCAAGTTTATCTTGGCTTATCTGATTAAGTCTAAGGATTTTGGGGTTGTACCTCTAGTGCTATATTTCTAATTGCTGCTCACAATAATATTAAAACATAACTTGATGGTCTGCAGGTTTCTTGGTGGGAATATTTTGCCTGTGACACTGAGTTTATATTTTGTATGCAGCGCATCGGCATTGTGTAAATTTTATAACAACTTCTATTATCTTTGAAACCACAGAAACAACAAACGGTTATAATTATAGTCTGAAGATGCTATAGTGTTTCAAATATGCCTATAGTAGTAGTATTACAATGAAAGTGTGGTGTTTGCCTGCAGCTTTTGCTGTGTTCAATGACATCACAATTATGCTGTATTTGAGCTAAAACTTCTGTCCTTAAACAGAAACAGCTTGTGTGAAACCTCTTAGGTTTTACTTGTCATTTCTTGTGATAGTCCCCGGCTAAAATCAGTTGAATAAGGTAGAGTACTGTGTTTTTACTGGCTTTGTGTCTAGGCTTGCTACTGATGAGTTGTAGGTAGTTTGTGTTGTAGGATTTGGAAAATGAATGAATGAATGCTATTTAAACCCTGCAAATGGGCATCTGCTACTTGTCATGTTGTGATCTTCAGTTCCTGGTGTATTTGACAGTCCTGTGATTTGTCATAATGGAATTACTAAAAAAAAGCAATCAACAAAAATGACTCTGTAAGTGTTCAAAACAAAGCTTTAATTTCTGGAGTAAATGAACTTTTAGGGGTGAAATACTTAAGCATGTGTCTTCAAGCATAACCTTAGATGTTGATATACCTGAGCCAACTCTTGGGTGGTATGAACCACCACATTCTGCTGGCAGAACTGTGACATTCACAAGCTGAAAAGCTGTCCAGGCACGTATGCCTCCATCTTCTTTAAAGCTGAATTTGTGCCTATTCATGCTTGTTCATAAAGTTCCAAAAGAGATTCTATCTTGGTTTAAGTTTTTGTTTGAATTATCCCAAAACACAAGGAGCTTTGTTTCAGTCACACCCACTAGATGCCTAGTAGTTTCCATTTCTAAAGAAGACCTTTGCAGCCCCAGACCTGAATTCCTTATTGCTCCCAGGGGATGCAGAGTGTGTCCATAGCCCTCTCTTCCACTTGTGAGCTGTAGCATTGCTGATGCTTCTGCAGCACTGAAGCAGTCCAAGCACATCTTCAAGCCCGTAGACAGACATGTTTCTTATGAACACTCGGAACCACAATAACATCTAAAAATAACCACAGTGGCCTACAAAACTGCTTGAAGAATAAGGCAAGAATTTTCCAACAAATATCTAATTACTATATTAAAAATATTTCTTTCATGTAAGACTTAGCTTAACTAACTCTGTAAATTGAATGTGGCATCTTTCTAACGCTTCTCTGAGTCTCTGTGATTGTTTTCATTATTGTTATGATTGTAACTGTTACTAGAATGAAATTATTTACACATGGAGCTAAATGATTATTTTCATTGCTATTCAGCTCCTGACTGCATTAAGCTGGTACACTGCATCCACAAAATGCCCATCCCCTTCAAAGCTTCAGGTTTCCCCATGATGGGCAGTGGCTATGACATGATGTTCCCATTGTTTTCTGCAGTCAGGATGTATCAGGGCACATCAAGGAAAGTGGAAAATGGCAGATAAGAGGCCCTCTGCCCATCACCAAACTGCTGCAGTGTCTTGTGGGGTGGAGTTGCATTGGGCTTTTCTACTGCATGGTGGGCACTCAACTGCTGTCTGCCCACCATGTGTGCTGTCAGGATGTCCTCAATTCAGCAGGCTTTTTACCACGTGGGGGCACCTGGTCATCCTAAAAAAGCATCCCTTCAAGCTCTGTGAAACACAACCAGCCCCACACAGGCTCCATGGCCGTTAGTGCTCTAGAGGTCCCTGTCAGATTTTAGGATCTTTTTTCCTATTATTTGGCTTCCCTTTTATTTGCCTTTGGTAAACCTGGGTAGCATAGAAATTACCCACAGACACCGGAGCGATGGTGTAACCACTGGGTGGAGGAGCACTGACCAGTAGGGTCATAAAAGTCAATGAAGTGCATAAGCAACGGAGCACATAATGACCAGTGAGTCTGTGGCAGTTCATCTTTAACACATGGACAGACACGGTCTGGTGGTTAAAGTGCACGTGTGAGAGCCAGGAGAACTAACTTTTGATTCTGGACTGGCCCCTGACTTGTGTGTGACCTTGTAACAGTCACTTCCCTATTGATGGCTTTGCTATTTTTCTGTTTGGGAAGAAGGGGGTGTCAGGTGTGGGGGGTTGCTGCATCCTGATTTATGAGCAGTCGTAAGGTTCGTGTTTGAGATCCTAATGGGACACTCTTTAGAGAAGTGCAGGGAGTCGGGCAGGTGCTTGGTTGGAGTAAATCAGCATAGTTCAATTAAAATCAATAGATTTATCCCATCTGGAGTGATAAAGGCTTTCCCATCAGTTAAAGCACTGGTCCTTAGTATACAAGAGGAGTTAGATTGCTGCTTCTTCTCTCCTAGGAAAGGTTGCACCCAAGAACATGCATTCACTAACAAAAGATCTTGGCCTATGGGATTTGTTACCAACAAGAAGGATGTGTAGAGGTGAATCGTAGGGCAGGTTTGTTTAGGAAACATGGAAAATGAATTAGAAACTCTCATGCTACCTTTGACTCTTTGGCAAGGACAAATTAAAATTGGCAACCCTCTGTCTAGCAATATAAAAGCGTTAACATCTGCATAGCTTCTGTTGGTAAATTTATGAAACAGATCGAGGAAAACTGATGTAAAAATGGAACAGGCTTTGGATGTGAGCAACTTTCAAAATAGATACTCTTTCTGGAACTGGTCTGCAGCTTGTGCTAATTTGACTAAACCCATCTAGCTGACTTAATTCAAACCCCAAACTGGATGTTCTTAGACTGGCTTAAAAAGGTTTTACCACCCTTTTCCATAGGTAAGACAAACTGGTGTAAACACAATTTAAGTGTTCACAACAAATATTAAGTGTTTTAAAATCATTTTGATTAAAAGAAAAATCACAGCTTAATCCAAGGAATTTTTGCTTAGGCCAGGTCTTCATTTCCAAAATCTGTACAGTAATATCACACAATAGACTGAGGTGCTGATTATGCCACAGATAATGTAGTTGTTAATGATCAAGTTAATGTTAAAAGCCATTACTGCTCATTGACATAATTCTCAGAACATTATACTGGAGAAGTGCACCTTTTGTGTAGCAACAAAATGACAAAATTGAAATGTTAAAAGTTGAGTGTCTGAATAATAGCCTGTGAAATCATTTAGACAAGATCATTGTTGTTGCCATTGTAAAAGAACCAGAGAGTGACAGAATGAGACGACAAAAAGGGAGGGGGGAGGAAAAAAAAAAGCAGGCACCAGAGTGTCTCTTTCCTGAAGGGAGATGTAAGGTAAAGAGGATTCCTGCTCCTCTGTTCTCTCTCTGCCTCTCCAGTTTGGAGGGTCTTCAACTAACAACAGAGCACCCTCCTCCGGCAGCTCGCCAAAAATGAACGCCTGGCTGGAAGCCTTTGGGGTGGGGAAGGGACCAGTCACATCACCCCAACACTGGGGTGGGAAGCCTTGTGCAGCGCAGATGAAGAATATTTTTTTGACTGTTTGCCAGGAAAATCTAGGACAGTGGCCCCAGTGTTATGTAAAAAAAAAGTCAATCGTGGATGATGCTTTTGCTGTTTTGCCCTAAGAGGGGTCATAAGCAATTGTAGCTGCTTGTGTGATCGGCGTGGTGGAGGTTATGGCCTGGGACCCTTTACCTCAAACCTGGGGGTTTGCAGGTCACTTTAGGAAACTCTCTGAGCCCTATGCCACCCACAGGCATCCCTTTGACTCTCTGGGCTTTAATAAAACAGAGAAAGAGTGCAGAATTGTGGTAATGGGCTAAGCAACAGACAGACTATTAAACGCCTGCCGTGGAGGGACGCTTTACTGAGCAATATACTGTACAACAAGCCTGTGTTAAAACATTGACCCACAACATTTGGTCCATAAAAATAGTTACATTCGCAGGGACTCCTGGCAGTGATAGTTTTAATGCAGGGTCTGTGTCATGGTATAAAATAAATGACTTCCGACATTACAGTAAACGCTTAAAAGCTCCACTGAAAACCTTTCTGTGCAAAGAAATGAGTAGAGTACAACTACCTGCAAGCGATGGTAGTTTGGTTCCTGAGCCACCTACAATGATCTGCTTTTGTGCAGAAACACCCATTGGCCCAGAA
Source organism: Strix uralensis (assembly GCF_047716275.1). Taxonomy (NCBI): domain Eukaryota; kingdom Metazoa; phylum Chordata; class Aves; order Strigiformes; family Strigidae; genus Strix; species Strix uralensis. The sequence continues at coordinate 41,083,534 of NC_133977.1, read as the reverse complement.
GCCAGTCCCTCCTCAGCCCTCCTTGCTATCCTTAGAGTTGGGCAAATCATTGTGGAAAAGGTTTTGAAGGACACTTAATTGGATAATGTTTTCATTCTGATTTTTCTATGGACATGGTTTTCTGCTCTTCTAAAGAGTTACCTGTATCATAAAGGGGACTTTGAATTTGGTTTGGTTTGTTTGGCATCTCCCATGCCAAGATATGGAAATATTATGTGGCCTTCTGTTAAGTTTCTGTATGTTACAGTAAGAACTGTTGCCTAATAAATTTGAAGACAATAGGATTCAGTGTCATCTTATGCAGTTTGCCACTTTTTCTCCAACACAAGCCAGTTCTGACCATATTTTGTTTTCAAGTGGGGATCTTGAAATATAAGAACACCTATCTCAAACCAAAGAACTTCTCCATCCAGGCTGCTAGCCCACCCTCCAGCCTCCACTGTTTCCCTCTCTCTAATGCATTAACTTTCCTGGAAGGCTTTGATTCTTGTCCTCTTACAGTTCCTGTAAGCTCCCACAAAACCATCCAGTATATTCTCTGCCTCCAGTAACTGTCTCAGGATATCTTACTACAGGGTCTGCTACTCTTGGCACCCTCTTTCTGTGACCCCAGCCACTATTGAATTAAATCTCTTCCATGGTTTGGCTATGAATTGCAGCCTAAAGTCCATAACTAAACTGTGCATGATACTGGAATTCAGCAGGAGCTGGGGCCAGCGATTAGGAATGGTAGACCCTGCCACTTTATCTGTCATGACAGGATGGAAATTTTAGGGAAGGAAAATTATTGGCAGGTCACAGTTTGGAAGGAAGGTAGCACTAGTACAGGGCTTCTGTTTCCGCTGTTCTCATTGCTATAGTGTGAAGATTGTGTAATTCATTAGGAAAAGTTAAAGCCCCACAGAAGGGATCAAACCTTCTACTACCTCTTGGTGCATAGATGTGGATTTATTTTATTTTTTTAAAGGTGTGATCTTCCAGCTAAAAGTAGTAGTAAAGTTTTTTTTTCTTTTGTCTTTAAGAAAGATAAATATGAACAAGGAAATGTTTCTTAAAATCAGCAAAACTTGTTACAGAGACAGATCTTTATGGCTGGAGGTTTTCCACAAAGATGGCCTTGCCTGTCAGGGACAGACTCTGTGTGGTTGACCTCACCGTTCTGCCTGGACGCAGCTTCTCACAGGGACTGTATAGAGACATATATAGGTGGTGCCCGTGGGGTTGGATCTGGGACCCTAGTGCAGGGCTGGACCTGGTGGGGTGTGCAGAGCATAGGGGAGGCTATCGGTGATAGGTTTGTGATGGTGGTGGAGGAGGGCTGCCGTGGAGCTTCCTTGGAGGTATTGTTGTTGTGGTACCCCTTCAACGGAAGGGGAGAAGTTTTGGCACATCCTCCAAGTGCAGAAATAAGAGGTTCAGTCTGCCCTGAGGACTGAAAACTGCACTATATCTGGCTGATTTTGATAGCTCTAGGAGCAGTTCACAAAACAGCTTGGATCCTTGAACACGTACCATCCTGTGCACTCTTAAATGAGCAGTATTCAGTAAAAGCGAAATTATTGCTCCTGCCAGTTTTTCTGTTCTTGCCATTTCTTTCTTATCTAACTTTGAGCTAAGGCCAGCTGCTCTTCACCTAGATATTTATTTCTCATAGATACTAATCAGTTGAGTAATACCTGCAACTCATCAAGTGGAGCTGGGAGTTGTAAGAGCCCTACTGCCACCGAAGACCCTGGTTTCCCAGTGTGCACCCCTCTTGGTCTCATCTAGCTGCTGGATTAGAGAGGAGATGCAGCTGATCCTGAGCAGATCCAGCAGACTATAATTCGGAAGAGATAAGGAGCATTGTAACATTCAGGGGTCTATCCTAGAAAAATGCATGAATCCTGCTGATTTTTTTGCTCTGGCTCAGTTTTGAAAGGGCTCTAGGCAATGTAGTCTTAACTACTTATCCCTCAACTAGGGAAGTACCATAGTTTGGGCTAAAAAGTTGATTGGTGAAATCCAGGGGTGTAGGCAGAGGTGAGGGGCCTTGTGAGTCTGACGAGTGCTGTCTCTTCCAGTAGCCTGCTTTTGAACAGGGAGAATTTGTAATAAAGTGATTAAAGTATTATGTGAAGAGAGATGGGTTTCTGAAACACATCCTGAGCTGTGGCAGTTCAA
>NC_133977.1:41043871-41078871 GCF_047716275.1 Strix uralensis | reverse complement strand
GGTCATACCAGGAGTCTCCTGGCTCAGACTTGGGGTCAGGACCTTCTGGAGCTGACCAGCCCTTTCCATGCAGCATAGCACTTGGCTCTTTTCTCAGCCTTATGTGGTGCCTCTGTTACCTTGAGCTGTAATGCATTGAGTGGGTTTTATTTGTTTTTCTACTTCAGAAAGCCCTAATTCAACACAAGGCTGGGTTGCAGTCTGATGAAGTAGTGTGTTTTGAGCATGATGTCAACTATACATATTGCAAGTCCATGAGAAATGACAGGACATGGGAACTTGGCTTGTTCTTCAGGACCAAAAAGTCCAGCTGTATGTGGAAGTGAGCACATAGGCCCCCAAAAGAGTAAGTGAAAGGGCGCATCGTACTCAAGACATTAGGAGTGTTGGAAACTGTGCTGAGAAGGGGATCACACGTGGGGCTGTGATGGTTTGGAGTAGATTCTGGCACAAATGGCCTTGCCAACAGTTTTCCTCTTGGATCCTGTCCATATGTCTCTCTCCCCCATTCCCTTGTTTTACTATATTGGCTTTTTAGGCTGAAAGTTTTCATTGCAAAGTATTAAAATATGTATTTAACACTAAATTAGAACAGCCTAGACTAGCTTGGCCTGTCTAGGCCCTATCAAATTCCAAACATACTGGTAACCTTACTATAATTTTTCCTTGGAGTAAGCCATAGTCTGTTGAGTTATATTCATTATATTAAGCCATTTGTCAACTTCCAGTAAGAATATTCACAAAAGCAGTCAATCATCAATAGATGACTTAAAATCTAAGGGGTTTTTGGTGTGTGTATGTAATACAGAAAGATAAGCTGGTGATGAGGGAAGGGCTGAAACCATAACACGTGGTTCTGCATCCAAATTGTTAAGGTATGTGTGTTTGGCCCAACAATGAAGGAGAAGGCCTCATTTCATATGGCTACAGCTCCACTCTTTCCCTAAATTTAGTGCTCAAGGTCTTGATTTGTGTTCATCACTACTAATATAACAGACTGATTTCCTTCGTGTGTAAGGAGGAAACCTTCTTATATAACAGAACCATCACAATGAAGAATTATTATTTTAGGGACAGGGGTGTGAGGGAATATTGGTCTTTTTTTCTTTTTTTCTTTTATTTTCCATGCTGTCTCTAATCAAATGTAATCACCGCAGCATGTGTTATTGATTTTGTAATTGCTTCTTGAATGGTTTGGGCCCCAAGACTGCTACACTTGTGAGGATGTCATTTGGGTTATATATATAAGCTAATGGATGATGTATCTTTTCATTAGAAAAGGCCTCTAATATCTCAGTTAAAGATGAAAGACTTGTCCCAGAAGGGTTAGTTGGTAACAATTTCCAGTGTGACTAGGCAGCAGTCTTTCACCAATACCTCCTTTGTATATCTTATTTCAAATGCTTTAGTTGCTCACTCTGCAGTGATGAGGCCAAAGGTATGGACATTGTCCATGTAAATCCTGTGGTTACAGCATCTGAGCTGGAGCTTGTGGCTTGCTTTGATGCTTCAAAAAGTGACTGATACTGTCTTGTTGGTTCTCGAAACAGAGCAGTTGTTTCTGGGTACTAGTTGAGTATCACTTAATGTATGTCTCAAGACAGGCTGGAAAAGTTCCTGTATATATGGGGTCAATGGGGAAGTTGGTAAAGAAAGGAGAGGCTTCACAGGCATTGTATATGTGATGTACACCTGGAATTGCCCTGCGTGAACGGAACAAGTTTCTTCTTGGAAAGGGTGGGATTTAAATTACCTTGTGTGACTTCTAGCACAACATCACTTTCACCAACCAGAAAATCCAGCTTGAGTTGTCAGCAAAGCCTGAAGTGCAGCTGGGACTCAAATTTATGATATCTGAAGTCTTGGAGTGGGGCTTGAATGACAAAGTAGGGCTGGCATTGGCATACTGGGAATCCTGAAGAGAGGTACTGCCTAGCTTGGGTGGTCTCTCCTCCCAGCATGATGGCTACTCTGCATCATCGTAGTCTTTTGAGATGGCTGATCTGATCTGATGGTTCGCTACTGCCAGGAAAAGGTGGTCCTGCTGCCCTGCCTGCTTTGACTGTGCATTCCCATGCTCTCTCCTGCATGAGGTCTGGTACTTGTCCAACCCCTTGGTGGTCTGGTTCAGCATGCACAGCTGTGAGAAAAGCAACCCAGCAAGGAGGGTTAGAAACATGCAGCTGTGACTAGGAGCTAACAGAGTAAGACCTCTAGCAGAAGCAGTCTATGAGGGCTCAGATGTCTTGGGAAGCCTCACACTATTGATATCCCTGCAGTCTGAGCTCCCTTTTCTAGAGTATTTCATGGAAAGACTTAAGCCATCCTTCTGGAGGTATGAATTAACACAGAGCTCTGATCCTAAGAGGAGCTGTACTGGTTCTGCTGCTCTGAACACCTGGAATACCCTATTTTTCTTTTCCTCAACAGCTTTCTTTTAACTCAATGGCAGTGAGAATCAGTTCACCTGGTTTTAGATGTCTAGATCAGAGCTAGTCAATTTGGGCTTCCTTTAAACCAACAGGGAGAAATAGATCCTTTAAAATGCATTTCATCTGGCTTGGTTTTATATCTGCTTTAGGATGAGGTTAATCCCACATTAATGGCATCTCTTTTTCTAGTCTGAATGTGAGAAGAGCCTAGCTCAGATGTCTGCAAGACAGACATCTGCATTTGGTCACATAAATCCCACCCGTAGAGCTGCTGCACTAATGTGAAGAACCAAGATGAATGGCTTCAATTAATAACAGCAATAATAATATAGATCCTATAGTCTAAATATAGAAAATAATTTCAGATTATTTTTTTTTTTCAGATGTGGGCCAGATCTTTCCTTGATATTGGTCATACTATTTTTGATTCAGTGGGGCTTATGGTGAGTAGTTGGTTGCAATGGTCAGGAGCAGTGCTTGGTACCTCCATTAGGCAAGGCAAACTAACATGCTTTTTCTGCAGGTACAGGCTGATAGAAATAGAAGAATTTTCTAAGGTGAGGGTTTGATTTTTGTTCTTTTGAATAGTATTTGAAAAGCAACACCTCTGTTGAAGAGATCCTTTTTAAAAGCACAATGGCTGCAACTTTCTGGAACTACTTGCGACCCCCAAACTCACTCTTTATTAGTGTTTCTCATTCAGCTAAAGCTGAAGCAAACAAATGAAACTAATTACTCTTGAAGTTGGGTATTGCCTTCTTGAGCTTTATGAGCCAATTTTTCTGAAATTAGAAATTGCCTAACTATGTGGAATGTTTCCAGCAAAACTGCTTCCTACAGCCACAATTTTTACAGTCACATAAGTGCTTTGTAGGCTACCTTTGGGTAGGCAGCAGTGACATCCAGTGGCCAGTGACCTGATCACAGGTCTTCTCCCAGAGCCTGTCTCACCTGGGACATCTCTCCCTTGGCTGACATTGTCTGCGCCCATTGTGGTTTAACACACTTATTCTGCTCAGGTTTTTTTTGTTTTGTTTTGTTCCATCCTCCGCTCATCATAGAGACATTCAAATCCTCAGGTAGATCTTCTCTGGAACCCCAACAGGAGCTACTGATAAATAAATAAATAAATTTGATTGTTGGCTTCAATGTAAAGTATTTTAATAGGGCTGCCTGTAGATATGGATGCCTAAATAGGGACTGAAGAACAAGGTGTAGGTATCGTTGGGAAAGTTTGGCCTTCTTTGGATTCTCTACAGACCATGGAGTACAAAAAGCCTAGGGAAAATGGAGCATAGCAACAGAGACCCTGCATATGTTATTTTAATATTAAATTATTTGCTTTCAAGGCAGTGGGTCTGAAGTGAGTCAGTTCATTACAGACTAAAACTGAAGACTGTGGGTTTTTTTACTCTTGGGAGTAAACATTTTCAGGATTAGATCTGTAATTATCCATCTCTAATTGCAGGAAAAACTGCTGAACTGGTGGTGTACATTCAGATGACTTGTACCTCTTCTGTGCTTATGTAGTCCATGAGCCTTTCTAACATAGGGACACATGGTCCACCTTAATTTTAAATAGGTCCTTCTTTCAGTTATGTCAGCTACTTAAATTTATTTGCAGACAGTCAATTCATATTGATCATAACTCGACCTTACAATGACCTTGAGCAAAGGTACTCTGTGACTGCTATAGATATTGTGATCAATACTGGAGAGCAATTGACTACACCTAGTTACTGATAAATGAAGTTTAAAAAAAAAAAGGTACGCTATTTTCAGAAACAAAGATAACTGCTCATTTAGTCGCATGTTTGCAAAGGTTTAATATTGATATATGAAGTTATAATGACATCCCTGAGCATTCTCAAATGGTAGAAAACAATAGGGTGCAGAGTCACTGTAGCACATTAAGGAGAAAGAATCATTAGTTCCCAACTTCAAATAAGAAATTTCATGATATTTGTGACAACAGCACTGAGAACAAATACACTTACTTAGCAGTACTCATCGGTGAAGGCATGTATCAAACTGTGCCTCTCTTCTTTATGTGTGAGCCAGGTCTAGTGAAATAAAACACTATATTACTGTGCATGGAACAAAGACTTTAGTACCACTTATTTTGCTTTAGTACCACTCTCCTTTGCGCATTTGTGCCTGAATTAAATTGTGCATCCCCAGGTATAACCAACTGTAATCATGAGGAAGAGATCACTTTGGTCTCAGCACATCTGCTACACGTTGATACGCTTCCCCACGCTGCCTGAAGTTGAAAGGGAAGATGCGAGGGACGTTGTCCCCTGCTATTTCTCTTGCTTTGCTCAGAGTCCCACTGAGTGACGGGAGCAGAGTACTGGCAGCTGAGACACAAGCAAATGAAAGTTCATTGGCAAAATGGTAGCGGGCTGTGCGGGAGGGTGGCTTCATCCCCAAATCTGCTGGTTTCTGTACAGGGGAGGCTGCTCCAGCATGTGCATGGAGCTGGGGCATGATGCCCAGAGGATGCTCGAGAGACATGGGAACAGCAGAGCTCACAGAGGTATGAGTGGAGCTCATCCCCTACCAGTGGCCCTGAGCTTGCTTTCCATCAACGCTGTTTGCAACACAACCTGAGTCTGACATTTTACGTGTACGCACCAGGGTTTGGGTTATTTTTTTTTTTTTAGAAGAAGATTTTTACATCTGTGACATTCTCTACAAAAGAAATTAATTAAATGGCAGGATGGTTAAAGCTACGCAAATCAGAAACAGGAGGGGAAACGTTTTGCAGGCACAGACCTCCCGTAGATCTCCCTGCACTCTTCAGTGTTTTCCCCAGGCACTTGAATTTCTCTCCTCATCCCCAGAGTTAATCTCCTGATCATATTTCTTCTGTCCCATACAGTTTTTTCCTTTTTTTTTCCCCCACATTTCCCTGGTTTTTTTTAGAGACGATGTCCTTCTCCAGGCTTTCTCTACATCTTACACTTCAGTCAAGCTATTTATTAATAAACCTGTGTTTTCAGTGTGTTGCTACATCAATAAAGTACAGAGTGGTTCAGTTAGTCAGCATTCTGGGAAATCCTTTGCCGTATTGAAGAACTGTAAATCTCCATTATTGCTTCCCATAGCACAAATAAAGAATAGCCTCCTACCTTCGCAGCATTCTCTTTGTAAATTTTTAAGGGTGAATGCATACATATTCCCTAGCAAAGAGGATCAGTTTGTGCATAGTCCAGATACCAGGCATTTATTGGTTTTGGGTTTTTTTGGTATAGCTTCAGCTGCTACCTGGAAATTCAGCAATAGTGAAGGGAAGCCAGGGTGAGTGCAGCAGGAAGCAATATTGAAACATTTGGGTGAAAATAATCATCAAGACTTCAGGATTTTTTCCAAAGTGAACCTAAACTGGAGGCTTTAGTGATTAGTCCATGACTGATTGAAGAGGTATGTCACCTGCTACTACATGGCAGCACATCCCATTGCATTGCAATTGCCTGCCTGGAGTCATTATGGTGTATTACATCCTTTTGTTATCAAACTGTGTCATGTTGCATCACAGTCGGAAGCAGCCGGATGGAGATGTGGCTGATATGTTGCCTGTAACAGATGCAATGAGACATAGCATCCAAAGCACATACCTGTTTTCAGTCAAAGCTCAATTTGCTCAGAGTGTATTTTGACATATCTACAGAGGGTTTGAAGTCACAGGTAATCCCTTCTGTGTTTGTCAGATCTCGTTCAAGACACAAGCCTTTCCGTTGGACTAGGAGGAAATGCAAGCTTTAAATTACCTTTGCTTGTTGCAGTGTCATCAGATGGGTAGGAAAACCTGCTTAGTCCAGCTAGTGCAATAAACGCATGAGATTTGGGACCATTAAGCACTCTGGGAGTTGTTTTTATAAACCCTAATCCCAAAAGCTCAAAGAAATAAAGTCTTCTAGTTACTCTTTAAAAAACTTGTGTAAAAATGAAACTCTGGTGAAAGCACTGAGCGGACTTCTGAACTACTGGAAAAAATGAAATGTATTAAGACGGTGATATTACAAAAGCAATAACATTCTCCCATATTAATTAATCTTGAATTAAAGCAAATTTTTTTATATGAATGCATATGACATTCATGGCATGCCAAATTAATTCTTTATGATCAGAGCCACTGCAATCAATACTAAATGAATTCATAATGATAAGATACTTAAAATAAAGTGTTACCACAAAAAACAATGAAAGGCCATCATCAAAACTACAGCCTACTAATAAATCACTGCCCAGCAAGATGGTGTTAGCTATAATGGTCAATGGTAATCTTTTATTCTTCTGTTTGACCTCTTCCTCTCCCAGTTCTTCTTGTTGGAATATTCTGTATATGATACAATGAACTTCATGGATTTCCTAATATTGGTGGACAGTGTTGCCCCATATTCTCATTGGACTGGTTTCTCTTATGCTTAGGTTTTCATCCTTCGGGGATCAGCAGTCAGTTATCCAAGAAAGCTTTGTATAGGATCCTGCTAATTAAAAAACCCCTTATACCAGCCTTGGGATTTTGTCGTGTTAGAGATATTTCAAATGTCACGAGAAAAACAAAAGTAACAGTGGGTAGTGTATGAAGAAAAGTCTGTGTTATATATTAGAAGAAATTTCTCCTTTAGGGAATGGATTGTACACAGATGAAGACAGTGTTAAAGCGTTCAACTTTTTCATTTGTATGGTTGTCATCTTTTAGTTATGTTGCTGGGGGCCTGGATGAGGCTCTCACTGGAGCTGAGAATAGGAAGACTGTCCTGCCTGGCTTCACAGGGCTTCCCTCCCCAAACCCAGGCGATATGAAAAGGTGAAAGGAGAGGTGAAACACCAGAGGGAAGAATGGTGTGGAGGAACGAAGGGTAGGACAGTGGTGGGAGAGGTAATGGGACAAGTGCACGGTGGGGGTCAGTGGTGACTCCAGAATTAGGCTGCGGCACAAAGGGTGGCTGATGCTTGGGGATGAAGAGACACCAGGGAGATGCTATCAAGGAGAAGGGAAGAAGGACAAAACCAGGAGAGGCAGATGGGCAAGACCTAAGAAGGGTAATAGCAGAGGTTAGTGGATGATGAGATAATTCATGCTTTATAGGACATACTAATTCCAGGTTTGTTGGTTTTTTTGGTTTTGTTTTCCTATGAAATACTTTAATTGACTAGTTCCTTAAAAATCTTCTAGAGAGAAAAAAGTTGGAAACTAAAAGTAACCCAGTAGAGGCAGCGACCCAGGAGCACAGATTCCCCTGTACTTCGGCAGCATGTGCTTCAATATTTGTTTTGCTATGAGTGTACTTATCAGGTGAGGAAAAAATATTTTTCAAAGACTCCTTACTGGGAAAGCCTCTCCAGAAGGTACATCACCTATCTGGAGCATTGGGCTGTGGCTCCTGAGCTGTCATGCAACCTCTGAAGTAAAAAGAATTACCTGTGCCTGGTATAGTTTACAGCTAAATCTGCCCTAATCTGCCTTAATTATGCTCTTCAGTACAGGGTGTTTCTGGTGATGTGAGGGCAGGAGGTTCAGTGGGGAATAAAAGTCAACTACTTTACCTTCTAGTTGAAATAGGGGAGAATTAGCTGGATGACATTAGGAGAGTTTCTAAATATCTTTCCTGCCAATATTTGATTAGGGACTTTAATTTCATTAGACAAACTGATTTTTTCATTAGCCAATCTGATTTTTTTCATGCATTGCTCTCTCCTTTTAATGTGTAAATTACATGGGATTTGACTCTCATTATAACATTGATATGGGTGCTGCCTTCAAACGGACACCGACGCCAGTGCTGTGCTTGCTGCCGGGTCTGCTGAAAAAATCTGCTTTGTGTTTTGCTCTGGGAAGTGATTTTTTTGTAAATACACAGTTATATTGTGTGGGTTGGTGAACACACGTGTGCCTGTGCACATAGTCCAGCATACTCTTGCACGCTCTTTCTGGATCCAGCTATGATATCTACCAAAGTAGGATCAAGTGAAGCATAGTCTGGGTAAAATCGTGGGATGGAGCTGATAGAGGACACAGTTCAAAAAGTATGTGCCTATCTTGAGCCCGAGCAGTTTAGCTGCAATGATTACAGGGTAGTTTTTGTGTTTCCAAATAAAGATTGCCATAATTCTTTATCTTTTGATAGTATTCATTCTGGATCATTTATCTCAAGCCGTGTGTGTGTCAGTTTTGCATGAATATTGTCACTCGTCCTAACGAGGATGGAGGACACCATTTTATAATACTTTTACTGAACAAATGAAGTATCTAAACAACAATATGGAAAGGTATTTCAAAATGTATTTTTCAGGGGTAATCTGGGATAAAATGAAGCTGAAAAAGAGAAGCAAGATGAAGTTTCCAAGTACTTCTGTAATTAAGAATGAGTTATTTCAGCTACAGTGCTGAAGTCTGGTGCAATGCATACATATGCAATAATAGTGCATAAAGTTACTAGCTGCCTGGTGCTGTATATGCCCCATAAAGCATTGGGGGATAACTGTGCTGGTATTAAACATATGAGATAAAAGTAAAATATAAATCAAAAGGCTGAAATTACATTAAAACTCATACATGAAGCCGAATCAGTACTTGTTTTACTGGCCTCTCAGAAAATACAGGTGCTGAAGGAAGTGAGCCCAGTTGTTATTGCCAGATAAAACTCTCTGCTTGGAGTGGAAAAAAAATAGAATTGAAAAGAGGATTTGTTGTTGCATAGCTTTTAAAAAAGGAAAACATGACCTTTTATTATTGAGGCAGTTATGGGAACACCCATCACTTTTATAGGCTTGTGTTTTGGTAAATAAACATGTTGACAGAATTTCTATTTTTATTTAAAAAAAGCTTATTTTGTTTAATACTGGATAGATCTGTTCTGAACTAAAGTAGAATCAACTTTGATATTTCAAATGTTTTATTTTAAAAATTTCCAACCAGTTCAACGTTGGGCAAGACTGAACTCAGCATCTTAGCAGAGGTCTGGGTGATGCTGTCTATTGGAAGAGCTCGGGAAAAGCAATGTCTTTTCCTTATTTAAGTGATCACCAGTCTAGCATTAATAACATTGCAATATTGCATGGTTTAGCCAGATTGTAACGTTCTGTTTGTCAGAAATGTTAAAAGTTGAAATCTGGATTCAGTTCTTTGATGCACAGAAAAAAAATAATCCATGTATGGAAATACTTCATTTTAAAGTTTCCAAATGTTTGTGAGTTCTCAGAAAAGTAAAGTAAATTTTGTACTATAAGAAATAAGCAAAATTTCTTTATCAAAATCGTTTCTTCTACAAACTGCCCTTTACATTTTTGCAGAGTTGTTACGTCAGACAAATAATTTTCCCCCGTATTATATAGTAGGTATGGGTTTATTTATACTAAATATAACATCATTATATAATAAGTTTTCTTGGAGTGCTTGGTACTGTACAAACCACAAAAATTTTTGCTCCAGTGACCTTGTAATATAAAACTGAGGGAGCAATCACATTGCATTATGTGCCAGTGTGGTGAAATTAGTTTTGCACTGCCTAGGCAAAAGGATCTCCCTTGTCATCCAAATTACAGGACTGGGGCCAATATGTATGCACTCTGCCTGTTTGTTTATGCCATATGAATGGTAATACCAGGAAATATTTTTTAAGAGTTGATGTCCCTTTTCCCTCAGCATTTGTGGGTTTTCTTGCTTTTTTTTAATATTTCTCTCCCGAGTAAAATGTGTCCGTTCAATGGAGTTGAAATGAGTTATGTTAATCTTCCAACATAAATATGAAACACTTTCAGTTGTTTTGCCATCATTAGTCGTCCAGCTAGAAAGCAGAGCTCAGTTTACAGGCAGGTTTCTCATAATATAGAAAGCGTTTGTTGCAGTGAGGTACACAGGAAGAAACATGAATGTTTGGCCAGGTATTAAGGATGAGCTTTAAACTTGTGGAATTTCTTCTTCATCATCTTTTTCTTTAAATACGGGCTTATTTCTGATTTAAGTATTTCAAAGCTCACGCAGCCAAAGGAGCGAGATTTTCAAGCAGTGGGGGGTGAGCCTATTAAAATTCATCATGATTCTCTTTACTGAAAGGAGTAAACAAGAATCAATTTTCTTTACTAAAGAAGCTGGCTGAGTTGCAGGTTCATCGAGGGCAGGGTAAACTCCTATAGAGAGTTAACCCAAGAAATGTGAGATACACAAAATTAGTGTGACTACTTCTTTCAGCTGGAGCCTGGGAGGGGTGCATGGGACAGCACAGAGGATTTCATAGGTTTTGCCTTCAAGAAATCAACAGAAGGACCTCAAAAGATGCACGGTTATGTATTTTCTAGCAAATAGTTGGGCATTTATTTGATAAAATACCCATTAAGTGGAGCAGGAAGCTGATGCAAAGATTAGCTTAGCCAGGATAGCCATGAAGACACCCTGAGTGACCGATATTACCCCCTGCAAAAGCCATTTTCCTGCTCGCCCGCTGGCTGAGACACAGATTTTGTGCATGATGGAAGTGTGGATAGGCCACAATTTCTGTCCTTGGGGAAGACATTGGGTTTCCCTGAGCCCAGAGGATTAAGTCCTATGGGTGCCCTTCTTCTGTTTGAAGTGTTTGATATTGATGTTTTTGGTAAAGCAAGGACTGTCAAACACACGTATCATGCCAGGCTCCGTGGAGTCTACGCTCGGTGGAGATGTATAGGCAGAGATGGAGGGCAGCCAAGAACGGCTCCTGCTCGGGAGGGTGAGTGCTGTGCTATGCAATGACTTAGATATGGTTTCAGGGCCTTCCTGTAGCTAATATTTGTTACATTTCTACGGAATATAAAAGTAGGCTTGCATTTCAGGCTAGCTTGGGCTTCTTTTAACCTCAGATCATCTGCGTTTCATAGGTACTGGTCATACTGTAAACTTAAATATTCTTTTTCTCACGTGTTCCTTTTCAAATAGGGTCAAGGCAGATTTTTATTTTTAAACATTTGGAGTTTGTTTTCATAAAGTTTCTCCAATCAAGACAGTATCCAAGTCATCTTGGTTTGTAGCTGTACATCCAGTATTACTACATTAGCTCTTAATAAAGAACTCATGCAAAAACCAGATTCCCTTCACACTAACTACAGAAACATGTTACGGGAATGTGACCATATAGCTGTGTGGAAAATGATATTACTTGCAGAAGATTTGTTGTCACATAACAGCCTGCTCATCTGCTGATTACTATCTTACGTTTATTGTGCATCTTCCTTTGTGTGGTGACTGTGATGCTTTCAAAATTGTTTAAAATCTCTTCAGTAAACCAAAATAATAATAATAATAATAATTTTAAAAAATCCTGAAATGTCTCTGCTAGGATCAAGCTAAATCCAAACTAAAAGCAAATTTATACATATGCTGTATATTAGGCTTAACTAGGGTAACGCCCCTTTCCTTTGGTTTTTGGAAAAGAGTCCCACATTGTCACATGTAAAGGGACATTTCAGCACTGATTTTCATTTTCATGAGATTAAAAGTGAAACATGTAACCACAAAGCTGGTTTATGTCATCCCCTGTTGGAGCCAGCAGTAATGCCAAAAATTAGATATTTGATAGGTTTGTGAGAGAAACAGATGCAGGAGGGATGCCATTCCCACAATTTTAAACTCCTTCTTATCTTTAAGCTAGAAAGAACATTCCAGATGAAGAAAATCTATCTTACTGGCTTTAGAAAATAGAGGAAGAAAGTTGCCAACAAAAAATTATAAAGAAAAGAATAAGAAGAGAAGTTAATTTAAAACCAATGTCATTCTTGGGGAATTGTAAACCATAATTGAGGGAGACTGTGAGTGTGTGTGTGTGGATACGCATTTATATATGTATGCACATGTACAAAAAAAATAGGCTGAGATGGGGTTTTTCCCTTCCTTTTTGATCTGCTTAACGCAGCCTGCAGTCTCGCTTCAGCTTTTTTTAATACTTTTGGGGTGCAGAGAGATGGGGGATGATAAAAATTAATGGAAGACTCTCCCCCAAACATGCACCCAATAAACTCAGCGAAAGCTAAAGCATCCAAAAAGTATTCTTTCGGCTTTTTGTTTTGGAAGCAGTTTGTATGTCCCTGTTCTTTTTATTTCATTCTGCCAGCTGTCTGCTAAACAAATCTAGCCAGGTGGGGCTTACAACCCATGACTAAAAAACCTACTAGTGCAGCTGTCCAGCTTGCCTGGAGGAAGAATTCTAACAAATGGCAGGAATGAAAAGATTGGTTTTGTTTTCAAGAAAGTAGCTATGGTACCTTCCTTGCTTCGTGGTTTGTGTTTGTTTTTTTTTTTTTGTTCTGTTTGCTTCAGTTAACTCATGGCCTCCTAAGGTTTTACAGAGTAATGGAAAATCCACTTCCATGGTTTATCATTTAATGTGCTTTTTGGTATTGCTTGGTTTTCTTTTTTTTTTTCTTCTTCCTCTGTAATGATTTTATTCTGTGTTAGACACATAGGGCAGCTTGGCTGCTTCAAGTGTTACTAAATGTAAAATAATCTGACACTTTCCCTACAAATCACTGGTAAGCCATATAGTAGCTTAGCTAGATTTTTAAATATTCAAGAGTTGAATATATAACTAGTGAAGGGTGATGGTTGGTATTGTTTATCCACAAGCTGGGGACAGAACAGGCTTCTTTGCACTGCTTCATCAATCGACCTCAACTGTGATTTTCTAGTCAGCAAATGAGTGCTTCATTTTCTGTGTCTGTGTTGAGCTAAACAAGAGCTGTGCTAAAAATTACCAAACTGCCATCTGATCTATAGTTCCAGCAGTAGAAGATTAGCATGTGAGCCACTGAGCCACCTTCCCTCACTTCTTCCAGAAAAAGGAATGTGTGAAAGGTGTTTGTCACCAGCTTCCATTTAGGAAATTTAGTTGAAAATCTCCCTCTGCTTTTTGTTAGATAACAGACAGGGGGAAAAAAAAAAGGCTGTTGGCCCAATCCTGCCTCCTTTGAAGCTGGTGACATCTAGTTCTTTTGACATCTTTGGTGCAGGTTCATGTTGATTGAGATTGATCTGGTGGAGTGGTTTACCCAGTAAGGGGTTGAGGGCTTCTGGCACTCCTGAGGTATTGCTCCAGGTCTCATGGGTTCCAACTTGAAAGGTGCATGTGGCATTAGCACCTCACAGGGTGGGCTTTGGGTTTGGTCCAGAGCTAGTAAAGTATTTATGCTCATGTAGGTGTGTGAATGGTGCCACTGAAGCCAGTGGACTTACTGCTTTGACCTATTATTTCTTGTCTACTGATAGGAAGTCTCATGTGAGGTTAGGACTTCCTTTTCATGGGCACTCTATAATCAAGTGACTATGTGCTTTAAATAAAGCATGTCTCTAGTTGCTGAACTACAAACTTGTTAAATGCTTGTAGACCCAATTTCAGTGAGTCCTCTGTTTTCTTACTAGCATACCAATACATCTGCACCCCCGAATTAATAAGCAAGATGTGGAGATGCATGCATCCTACTGAAGTATCCAAGTCATGTAGGTGCCAGGTCTGAGAGTACTCACCTCGTTGCATGATTAGAGCTTTGTTTTAGGGAGCAGCAAGACACATGTAATGCACATTCAGTGCTTGTCATTTATCTCTCTTTTGTCATTATCTTCACAAGAAAAAGTGGATGTAAAAGGGATGCGATGATTGTTTCCATGCCTCCATGTAGCACGTGTGCTTCTCTGCACCCACCTAGCCAGTGTGTTCAGATAACGTTCCCTTTCCAGTCGATTTGGGAGATTAAGACCTCGTCCTATCTCCGCAAAGGCGATGGGGGAGCAATGAGTGCTGTCTGGGCTGCACAAGTCAAAATGGCATCCAGCACAGGCAGGCAAAGCCAGATTGCTGTTGCAGGCGCCGTTATTTCCTTTTGTTGTATAACAAGACATGAGTGATATTGGTTGGGGTGCTCACAAGCCAAGAAAAAAGAAGGCCAATTTTTCATGAGGAAATTGAAGTGCTGATGCAGAACTAACCCTCACGGTTTGTTGTTATTTAATGAAGAAGCAGTGAGTGGGGGATTTTGGCAAAACTTGGTGTGTAAGCATAACAATTGTAATGACATTATTTAACACACAATGGAGTAACAAAGGCACTTAAACGCTACAATTAAGAACTGTGCTAAGATTCTTGAATAGCAACTGAAAGCAAAAAATGTGGCAATGTTATTCTCAAACCCCATATAGAAATATATTCATTTTACTTCTTCATTCTATTTTTCCAAACCTACAGTAGAATCCTAGAATGGTTCCAGCATAATCACTGGAATTAGCTCCTTTTGATGATATTCTGCATTAAAGTCTCTGGACATTGTTATCAACTTCACCTTTTTACCTATTTTTCTTTATTGTCAGGCAATAGCAAATGTATATGATACATTAAAAATTCTTATGTTCATTTCCCATCCCTTTTATTATTCTGAGAACAGTGTCAGATTCTGAAGGCCTGTACAATGTACAGGAGATATATGTCTCTGAAATAGCAGGATAACATTAGGAAAACTAAGACTTGAGAGTAATTTGCCAAAAGTTATTTTACTGTATAACAACTTCTTAATCTAAAGGATTTTCTGGACTTGCAATATTTTTACAAGAAGTTCTGTTTTAAAAAAGAAAAAGAAAAGGGGTGGGGGTGATCAAAAATACTATATCGTAGATTTCCTTTCATTTTCCATACATTTTCAAATATGATTCTAAGTACTCTGTAAAGCATACAATTACTGTTACACTGGATGAGCCCAAACCAGCCTGGCTTTGGAAGAGGAGAGGTGTACCATCTTTATGCTAAACCCATCACCAGGCCAGTTCCTGACTGCCATGAGAGCAGCGCTTTGCTTCTGCAGACCATGATTAGAGAATGGGAGACCCAAGAAAGCTCCAAAATGCTGTGTGGGATTTTACCAGTCTAGTCAGTAAGCCATGGTGCCAAGGGTGTAATGTAATATTATAACCATCTGTTGTCAAAGGCCATTATCCCAGTGGCACCTGGACACCACTCGCCCTCCTCATCATGGCAGCAGTGTGTCACCATAGTATCTGGATGACTAACAGGAGATGGAGCACATGAGGGAGGTGGCAAAAGTGCAAGTAACACAAAAAGGCTCCTGAATTGTGGAGACCTTCTCAGCTTTTACACTGTTTGCTGCTCAGTACAAAAAAGGTTTCCATTATATCCCCCATATAATCGAGGCTAACATAGCTGTTCCAAGGCTGTAAGCTCCCTGGACTGCCTGAAACTGGTAACCGCTGGCCAACTCTCACAGTTTTAATGTGATATTCACTTTATTTGTGACTGGAAGTTCCTCATGGTCACCACTATCAAATTGGTTTTAGATTTTACATTTATCCACAGTGCTTATAATGTCTCTCCCCCCTCCCCGTAGGACTGAGGCTGGTGGAGCTACAATGTTTCTTTAACCCCTATGTATAGAAATATGAGACTAATCCTTGTGGAGATGTCCTCCATCTGCCCCTTTTCCATTATTTGCAATGTGATGGAAGTGATAGTACTTTCAGGAAAGAAAGTTATTCCAGTTGCTAAGGAATAGGGCAGAAATCAGGTAAAGTAATATGGAACGTAAGATTGAAATAAAGTTTGACAAAGAAGTCTAAAGATAAAAAATGTGGTGGAACTGAGAGTAAATAGTATCCTGTGGACTGTGAGGAATAGGAGAGGAAAAAATGAGATCCAAGACACTGAACAAGAGCGGGAGGACAGGAATTGAACATGAGTGATAGGAAACTGGTGACAAGGTGGACCAGTGGCTGTGGGACAGAGGGGGGTTCTGAAACAGAATCTCAGTGGGAATGGTAGCTCACAGCATCACATGGGACAACAGAAAGTAAATAGAGACACCAGCCAATAGGGATGAATTTTAGGCTTGAAATGAAAATGTACATCAGGTTTATTAAAAGCTAGCAACTAATGATTTTTCAAGTCATATACAAATCCATTTTCTAGAGGAGGGAAGAGGTTTAAAGGGTAAAATAGTTTCAAACACTGAATACATCAATAAATATGGATACTTCAAATACTGGTAATATCTTAATATCTGAGCATTTCTCCATCTGAAGAGCTTTTGACTTTAAGCTGGTAAATAACATGGATTCCAGCCACTCTGACCACTTCCTGTGGGGATAATCTGCAGGTCAATAAAGAGATAAATTTAAGGTCTACTTCGTTCCTTATTATGAAGAATTAAAGATTAAGCTTGGTGCAATATTTGATGAGGCCAGGAGGAAGAAAGGCCACACACAAGCAATGTCAGTCCTGTATTACAGGAGTGCAACACTTACCAAGAAAGGAAATGGTGGTGGGGGATGTGCCTTTTTCTAGTCTCCCCATCCACTTTCAGAGACATCCCCATCTCTCTCTGATATTGCTACCAATATCAACTTTGTTGTAAACTACATGAGCTTCTACATGCTTTCTGTGTAATACCACTAGTCCTGGTATATTATATGATTGAGAAGACTGAAATGCCTGGTTTTTATGTTGTGTTAGGGGTATTTTATATATATTATAAAAAAAAAAAAATTTACTATGGGCTGGCAGCAGACAGGAAGAAGAGGTGTGGTGGCTAATTCCATTTAGGACCAAGATGACCATTGGAGCAGTAGTGATAGCAATGGAATAACCCAGTTTGCTGAATAAGTCACTACCAGCTATGAATTTATGCAGGGTTAGGAGAGACTGATGAGATCAAAAGGCCTTGGTACAACACACCCATCCAGAAGGAGAGTGACTTTACAAGGTGGGACAAGTAGAGCATTTGGGAATTGAGATATTGTTGGGTGGATTACTGGGGTTGAAGTAGAGGACACCATGCAGATAGCAGATATATTGGGCTATTCAAAGGCAACTGAGCTAAGGAAGTTAAATTTTCCAGAACTATTAGAGGGATGAAGCATATAAACTTCAGAGGAAAGAGAGGGGAGAAGTCTGAAGAAAGGACTTGGAAGAGACAGAGGGTAGAAAGAAGGGGGAGTGATGAAAAGGCAGAGAGAAGAAAGAACAAAGGAGAGTCTCAGAAAGGGGCTAAATGAGGGGAAAGATCCAAGAGAAGAGAGTCATGAGAAATTCAGTAGACAATGTTGTGGGAAAATAGCAATATCTGATGGAAAATATCTTGTGACTAAAACATTAAGCTTCAATTCATTTAGCCCCATTAAATGAGTTATTAAATGGTTGTCACATAGCATACCTTGAAGTGGTTGCATTTGCCATGTCTGTTCAGAAAAGCTTTCTCACCAAAACAGATTCTAGCCTTTTTTTCCTCCTTTTTCCAACGCTACTGAGTTCCCTGGAAAAGAGGTATTGTTATCTGTGATTAGGGAAGAAGCTGTGCCTGTAGTCCTTGCAACGCTTATCTGCTTTGACACCCTTATGATGAATAGTTGTCCTTTGGTAGTTCTTATCAGTTGGGGCTACTTTTGAAGGCCACTTTGAAACTCCATCTATGGAGCATCAAGCTGTTGCCCAGGGCAAGGTGCTGTGAGTACACAAAATAGGAGATGTTGCATTCAAGTCTTCATTTTCTTAAAGGTGTCATGCCAAGGTGGTGATTATGGTTTTTAAAAGGGAAATAGTCCTGAAAACTAGTTATTTTAGAGATATTCTGTCATGTCAGCTAACCTTAGCAAAGAGCAGTCTGCTCTCTCCAGGACAGCTTGAAAGGCTCTCTCATGAGTAGCCAGAATTTGTGTTCCTTGTCAAACACCAGAGCTGACACCTCCAAGGCATGCAGGAAGATCATTTGATCTTTGGGGGTTTTTTTTGGTATTTATAATCCTGAAACACTCACTTGAGAAGCTCTGACAGGTCTGGAACAAAATTAAGAAATTCTGCCTCTCCAATTCTCATTCTAACTAACACCTGTTAAAGGAAAATAAATCTAGCTATATGCCAATGTTCTCCTTTTGTTTCTCATGTTCAGTTTCAGGTAATCCAAGTAGATCTTTTCTTCCACCTGCTTCCAGACCTCATCTTTCTGCATTGTAACATTTCCCACATTTCCCATTCTAGAATCATCTCCTCCCTTCCCCCTCCATAAAAAATGAAAACAAGAAACTGTTGAGTAGAATTGAAATGTGAAGGAAAAAACAACTGCTTTCATTCTCTTGTTGAAATACTTTCCATTTCCTAAAGGTTCTCTAGATTTCCTTTGGTATACAGACTTTCATGATTTTTTTTTCCATTCAGTGTATTAACTTTGTTTTTTTGCATGTTATCATTATTTTTACCAGCATGTATAACACACGTTTCTTAATTTATGATGGCAGTAAATGTAAATGCAGAAATTATACGCTCAGACGAATTAAGAGAAATAAACCCTAGCAGGTCCTGAACCAGCCAGCAATCATTCCTACATATCGTCGATTATAGCCCCGTGTACCCACAGTACATTTCCACATCACACAGGTGGAAGTGTGAAGCTGAGGCTCATTTAACAGTATGAATTTTCCCAATGTATCACAATTACAGGAACACCTGTGCTTCATAACTTTCTGCTGATCCACTGTGAAAATTCACAGTATGTTTAGTAACTGAACCATCAATATGCTTTGTCTCCTACAGTGTGTGGATTGGGACAGACGTTTTAGTTCCTCCTTTAAAAAAAAAACAAAAAAAAAAAAACACCCAAAAAAACCAACCAAAAAAACCCCAAAA
Source organism: Strix uralensis (assembly GCF_047716275.1). Taxonomy (NCBI): domain Eukaryota; kingdom Metazoa; phylum Chordata; class Aves; order Strigiformes; family Strigidae; genus Strix; species Strix uralensis. Next base: position 41,059,787 of record NC_133977.1, on the reverse strand, counting down.
CAAAAACCAGAAGACAATTTAGCTGATGCTTGTGTTGTGGGCTGTTCTCACTTCCCTACCATGGCAGATCTTTATCAAGGAAGATCTTCAGGCTGCCCTCACCAAAGCTTGACAGACCTCAGCCTGGGAAGTGCAATACCTTTCTTTTTTGACTTCCTTTCGCTGTCTGAGTAAGGCACTGAGACCGGTTTATATTCATGACTCATTGCTTTCTTGAATGTGTATCAAATTCACGTCATGTAAGTCAGGCACCTTTAACAGACACTCCACACGACTCTGCTAGACTGTCCTGCAGAGCTGCCCCAGCCCTGTGCCAAGGGATCGTCTTGGCCCATTCTTGGCAAGGTTTGTGCCCACTCGGTCTGTTTAGCTTGGCTTGGCTAATTTCTACCAGCCTACTTAAGTTTCCTCTACTGAGGGGATAAAATATTAAATGACGATGTGAGACAAAACTATTATTTTATCCAATCTAGCAAGCTACCATTGTGGTATAAGAGTATTTGAGGCATTGCTTGAATAGAAAGGTTTTTTTGGTGAAAAGTTTTACATGGATCCCTACCTAATATAATCCTGGCTATTGTCTTATTTTCTATTTTATTCTGCTTTATAAAGATTATAATTTGCTTTGTGTGTTGCGTTGTTGCCCAGAAGGGAGCCTGAGGCTTGGGAGGTAGGTTTTCACCATGACTATGACCTAACACTGGAGAAAGGTGTCTTTGGTGATGCAGAGATGTTGCTTAATGGTTTACACTGTTGTGGTGACATGCAGGCAAATGAATGATAGCACACAGGCGGTGGCAGGTATAAGGGTAGAAGCTGGCTATGATTAGTTAAATTGTAAATTGAGGGGGTGGAGGTAAAAAAGCTCTGCTCATTGCTTTGAGTTTAGGAGGACAATGAATTTTGTGGTTTCATTTAAGTGATCTCTGCGGCATCTAGACAGTGTGGCCCAAAGTCCTTGTCCTTCAGTTACCACACCAAGAGGTTAGCTGAAGATGGCTGTGTCTCCTGACTCATCTACATAGCCAGGTTTCCCATTCATGGAAAACAGGCTTTCTGGAGAAGGAAGAAAAGTTCATATCTGGTTCTTGTTCAGTGATGGTGTCAGGATGTGTCTAGGAGACTAAAGTCTTGAACACGCTCTCAGGCCATCCAGTTTAAAGATAACCTATGTTAATCTCATCAACTTTCAATAAAAATTGGGCTTTTGTGTCTCCTGTGATGTGCTGTTCTTGAAAAGAAGTTTTAGGTTATGCATCACTTTAAAGTTTGTGATGTTGGGTTAAAAAAAAAAAACCTTAAGAGTTGTCACATTTATATTTCCATGCTCTTTGTGAATTGTTACCAGTCTTTGTGTTATATGTTTACTTCTCTTGCTGTTTCTTCCAGATAGAAGCCTATCTCTTCATTTAACCCATTGGCAAATTCCCACGATACAAATGCTCTGATGAGCCAAACTCTCTGCCTTTCCTTCCCTAGTCTCAGTGGGATTTCTATCATTATTGGGACTGTGGACTCCTGAGTTGTTATCCTGGATCCTTTCTAGATAGTCCATGTTTAGTTCTGTCCTTGAATGAACCTGGGGAGGCAGGTGCCCCTATTTTCCCTTCTCTGTGAGGTAGAATAATACATGTGTTGTGTCACAGGTGTGTAGAGAGGTCTGTAAATTAATATGTTTGAAGTCCTTGGATTAAATGCTACATAAGTGAAAAAGAGTTGAAAGTTGTTTTAGTGTCCCAGTGGGTCTGACATTCTTTTCTGCTCCCAGAAAGAGATTTGCTGTCTGCAAATCTCACGTTTCCAGAATTAGATTAGGAGTATCAGATGTGCATTCTTAGGGCCTTCTGACCCAGATTAACCCTAGAGCACAAAAATTTGATCATGTAGTTGCAGTACCAGAACAAAAATATACCCACCATGGTCCACCACTGAATATATAGGAGACTTTTATATAGCATGGTGAAGGAGGTGAGCTTATAAAAGGTATTTTGTGACATGACTGTCCACTTACTAAATGGCTAGTGGAAGAAGATGTGGAAGTCTCAAAATGAGGATGAGGAGGTATTCTGTGCCTGAGCCATGATAAGGTCTACTGGGGATAAAAGTCATGAAGAAATATTAGTCCTGCTTCTCATCTGTGGACAAGTAGAACCACTGGGCCAGTGGTTACAGAGAAGCCAAGGCAGTGGTTGAAGGCAGATTGCCAAATCTGAAAGAAATAATGTCTGATAAGATGTTCAAGCACAAATATAGTAAAAAATGTCTTGTAGGTATACTTGCTGTGTTCTCACCATCTGGAAATAATAATGTGCATCTTCACAAGAGATGTTTGGAGATATGGCTTTTGTTGATTTCTTTCTTAGCAAGGGTGGAGTCATTTCTGATATGGGGAACCATTTCACTGCTGTGAAATATCCACTTCTGTAAATATGTTTACAGTGCTAAATAATCTGAAATGGATTTCTAGCAATAATTCACTGTTTTAATTTAACACTTGCATTAAAATCCAGTTTATAAAGTCTTCTAGTTGAAGCTGCAGCTTAACACTCAGCCAGGATGGTGAACAGTTGATCTCAACAGTGATTTAATTCATGTCAAAGGAATCTGAACCTCACTGTGATGTGGAAACTGGCTGCTGTTTGGACTGGTTGCTTGTTCATGAATGCACTCATGTTACTACATGTACAAAAAAAGAAGGAAAGAAAGCAAAACAGGAGAACACTTAACGTTCCTAAAGTAGTTTCCTCAAATTTCTCTGCAAACAATGTAAAATAACAACCTAATAATTTTGTATCTTAATCATGTTCAGTAAAGAAGTCCTTTAGATAATTGGCACTGCCTCTGTACTAGGCCAAACTTTCTTTTAAGTTACAAATACTCACAAAAGGTTTACATTATAAGGAGCTGCTTTGGAGATGTGCAGATTTAGTTTGTAAGTACAAAGTGAACATGCAAATTGCCTTATCTTGTGGGATTCACAAACAACCATCATTCAGATTGATTTAATACATAGCTTTTTATCTTTAAAAGTGTTAATTAGAAAATAGGGACAGTTCTCTGAACACTTAAGAGTAATAAATAGATCAAAACAGCATCCATGCTTCTGTGATGGAACTTCTGAAGACTTTATAAAGGGATTAATACAATTGTCAAAAAGACCACAGTATACATATTTAATAGTGCTACCAAGCTACAATTACATTTTTAGGACTCTATTTGCTAAGCTTTTAAACACTCATTATACAAAAAAAAAAAGAGATGAAAAAAAAGGATTTTCAGAACTTTACCACATAACTTGGGATTGCTATGCCAGCAAGCTCTGCTCCAGGTCCAGAGTGACACAGCTATGTTAAAGACACCCTGGTTTTCATCATCATCAGAAGTTATTGAACTGTGTGAGAAAAAGACCCTGTGTAGTTTGGTCCTCTGCTTTTCCTCTACAGCAGCAGCGTGTGTGGGGAGAGGTGAGATGCCCACTGTGCCTGCCTGGTGCTGCCTGACACCTGCCTGTGCACCCACTGTGGGCAGTCTGCCTACCTGCCAGCACTCATGGCAAGCCAGTTGGTTATTTCTCATGCTGCTACTGGATATCCTTGACCTAGAGTGTGAGTAAAAGGTCACTCTTTCTAAGACTTGGTGATCTGTGTGTATTTAATTACATCAATATGTTCGTGTAACTGGTATTTTCCATCAACTCCAATAATATCTATGTTCTGTGTATTTATTTCTGTATATCCCTATCATTGCCCAGTAAATTCACACAGAATGAGATCAAAACCATCAGCTATAATTAGTTGCAAGCTGATTATTTATCAACAAGTAAAATGGGGGAAAGGCGACTTGTCAAGCATACAATAAATAAACCAGATCTCGTAAAGAGTGAGAGAAACAGATAAGGTCTTGAAATGTACTCAGGAGGTGAATAGTGTGCTGGACTAGAGGAAGAATTCATTCAGCACCCAAGGTCATCTACTTCTGAGAGTCTCACCTAAAATATGGGCCTCGAGGGGTTTTCGTGGATACAGTGGGGCCAGACTCTCATCCCATGAGAGAACAGCTGTAATACTCCTTTTCCTACTGTGATGTCCAAGTCATACCTATCAGCAGCATATAAAGTACATTACAGAAATGAGATTTAAAAACGTTTTTTTTTTTACTCTCCAGCCTAAGTAATGGTTTTGCATATCCAGGATTTATTTTTGTTTCTCAGTTCACTGCATGCAAGTTCATGCATGCAAGTACCCATGAACAGTGGTTTCACCAAGTTGTTATTATTTGCATGAACTACATAATAATATGCTTATAAGAGCTACACATTTGTGTGGACAGCTTCAGAGAGGGGAAAGTTTTGTGAATAACTGATTCTGTTCATCTGAAGGAAAGTTTCTCCATCTCTTATTTGTCATTTTGCTGTTGGAGTGCAGGACCTGAGTCCTTCTGGACTGATGAACCCAACACTTGGAACTACAAGGAAAAGGGCTGAGATGTGCCCACACTGATGAGAGGGGTGGAACAAGCTGAGAAAAGAAAGGTCTATAAATTTTTTACCTACATTTGCTCAGCCCACTTCACATCATATACACATCCTTCTCTGCAGCCTATTTGGTAAAGCCTGGTTTGGTTCAAATTAGAACTAATAAATTAAGTCTTACTATGTGCTTATGTTACTACTTTGCTTTAAAACTTATAAGATACTAATACCACCTCAAGAAAATAGATGTGATCCTTTTGTATTTTAATGCAAACTTCTAGATATCTACCATTTGGAGAGAAGCTGCAAATATATGCTGAGAACAGTTTATTTCCCAGATTTTAAAGGGTATCTGGTATGTTTCATGGAAAGCTGCATGTGTTTTAAAACTGTTGTTGCTTTTAAAGCATTTAATATTTTATCAGGATGAAATACACATTTAACTTCTATTGCTTGGGAAGCAGTAGAAACAGAAATGTTAGCTAGCAGTGCTTAGCTGAGGTTTGGAAATGCTCTGGGAAGGAGACTTCACAGCCTCTCTGGGCTCTTCCTCCAGCACTGCATCACCCTCCTCATGACAAAGTTTTTCCTAATGTCTGACCTGAACCTCCCAAGTTGCAATTTATGGCCGGTGCCTCTACAGACAAGAGTTTGATCCATCATCTTTGGAAGCAGTGGTTTAAGCTACTATTGGATTTTCCCCTAGTGTCCTCTTTAATATATGAAATGGGCCCAACTGCCCCAAGATCTCCTTGTTGGTCATGTTCTCCAGGTGTCTGATGACCTTAGTCACCTTCTCTGGACCTTTTCTTATGTCTCCATGTTCCTCTTGCCCTGAAGGCCCAACCTGGGTGGCACATACCGGAGTGGCCTCACCATCCTGATGATAACCTCCCTTGCTCTCTGCTGTCATGTTCCTGCCCACATAGATCCCTGCATGGTTTGTCCATGGGCTCTTCCTATAAAGTGAGGAGGAAGGTGAGCAGGTAGAGTGGGTTTTCTTCATTAACATTGTTAATTTTCTGTGTCATTATGGCCCTAGGGAACACTGTAGTAGATAAACATTGGTTGTGCTAGGTGCTGTACAATCACAGAAGAAAAAGTCAGCTGCTGCTGTAAAGAGCTCAGTCTGTACATGTCACAGGAGGCAACAGATGGTACAGGCTGATGAGATAGTATGAGAAGAAATGAGACAATATTTATAAACATGATAGACAGAAGTCTCAGTACACGAGTAGCCAAGACATTGTCAAGGTTTTTTGCAGTCATCAAAGGAGGGATTTTGGAACTGAGCAGAGAAGTGGCTTTGCAGCTGTTGCAGGAAGATGCTCCCAGATATGAGAGAGAGCATGGAAGTGCTTGAGATAAAGCTGTATTTTCATTCAAATTTGAGTAATAAAGGATATTCGTCAAGATGGTGTCTGATAAAGTTCTGACTGGGATTAGAGAATTGCTGAGGATGGCGGGAGGTTGGGTTCAGCGACCCAGTGTGTCCCTTCTGATCCCATTTCAGAGTTTTTCAGGGGGATTTTCATGGGTCTTTTTGAGAATGTGGAGAAAAGGGAGCAGGAGAGAGAAAGTGTCATGGGGCAGTAGCTCTTTATTCAGCATCTGCTGCAGGCCCTGGTGGTGCAGCATGGTAGCACACATGCCCTGGGCTTTCCCCCCGTACTGCAGTGGGGTCCAGCCCATCTGTGCAGAGTCATAGTCACAATCTCTATCTTGTCAGCTGAATAGCATGGTGGAACTTGAAGCCATGTGAAAAGGCAATGTCTGTTGCACAGTGTTGTGTGTGGTTGTGCTAAATGGGGTTGATTATCTTGTGAAAACCTGCACCCTAATTCTGATGTAAATGTGAATTTGGTATTATGTAGATCTGGCTTTGGAGCTCTCTAATGTTTATTTCAAAGTAATAATAGCCTCAATAACATTCAAGGAGCTGTTTGGTTTGGATATAAAATATATATTACATAAACTAGTTTTGTAGTCATCAGTATACCTAACTTTTTTCAACTGTTATGTCTGGAGTTCATTTTCTTGAGCTTTCTTTATCTCAGCTCCTGATCATTACTTCCTTTGCCAACCTGGAGCTTTCCTTTCTTTCAGATTTGTTGCCTCCATTCATTCTACTGAAATGGGAGTAAGGTTTCTACCTTAATCATTTTTTTTTTTTTTCTCTTGGAGAAAGAAAGATGGGAAAATACAGATAATAGTAGATAGAGGAGAAAAAAGGTTTGTTTGTTTGGTTTTTTTTTTTCAGGTATGAGTTAGTTTTCCTGACTTAGCATGTTAAGTTTCTATCACATCAATATGAAATAACATGACCTGAGATGATGTATCAGAAGCTGAAAATGACTCATGAAAATAGAAATGCTAGCATATAGTAGAGAACTTGCTATCTGCACATTCATAACATTAACCTTTGTAGCACAAATTCCAGCTTACATGAGGTCTGTTTTTAATAAGATGAATCAATTCCATCCCACTTGTAAGGGCAGAAGTTGCTTGTTCGTATTACTAGTCAACAACTCAACACCATTTTTACTAACACTGTAGAAAGAGAGAAACCTAGCACATTCTAATGAAAAGTGAACAATTGTTTGGAAACTTGATAATGTGCTATAATACATTAGCTGAAGAGTGGGCAGAAGCTGTGTTAAGAGAATTGACCTTTACATGCAATACCTTCTGAGAGATAGGGAGGAAGAAATATATCACTAAATAAGTAGAACAAGAAACAGAACAGAAAAAGGTGGGATAGGAATTTTGACAAAAAGACAAGATTAAATTATTTTTGGTAAGTTTTCAGATGAGAAACACCTACCTCTGGAAGCATTTTATAACCAGAACATTAAGCAATTCTCCCATGATAGCTACTTCATATAATAGTGTTTTATTGCTTTGCATTTGTCTGAGTATCAGAATAACAGTAATGTTTCACAATTACATAATGCTTTTTTGCTTTTAATCTCACAATAAATAAAAGGTGGGTGAATATTACGGGACTTTCTGCTGACTTCAGAGGGCTTTGAGTTTCCTATCACTCCTTTTCACAAATCTCCTTTATTCCTTTGCCCTTGTCTTCAGATGCTTTGTCCACCCTTAAAACAGTCAGAACAAATGACATCATAGTTAGCAAAGACCAGTGAATAACACTAAGTGATAGCTAAGTTCGTCAATAAACCTTTTTAAGCTTCTTTGTCACCCAGGAAACCAAACTGGAAACTGGACAGTAGGTGACTCAGGTAATTTCAGAACTGTAGGGGTTTTTAATTGATGTAACTGCAGGAATGAGTAATATAATCATTACCCATGTCTTGTTAACTTTTATATTTAATACATTCTCTTATTTTCAGTTTCCAGATTATCACATGTTCATAGAATTGTAGAATGGTTTGGGTTGGAAGGGACCTTAAAGATAATTTAGTTCCAACACCCCTTCCATGGGCAAGGACACCTTCCACTAGACCAGGTTGCTCAAAGCCCCGTCCATCCTGGCCTTGAACAATTCCAGAGAAGGGACATCTGCAAGAACTTTATTCTTGCATTAGAAATGCATTTCCTGCATTGTTGCCATCACTGGGGGAAGCTGATGGTGTTGATGGTTAGGTTGTTTGCACTAGGAATGGAGTGGTATGTTTGACCTTGACTTGAACTTCCTTCTCTTATGTCATGGTTATGGTCTTGCACTGCATTATTGTACCCAGAAGTGGAGCAGAGGGAGAGGGCTCATGGGGACCAGTAGAGTCACAACTCAAGAGCTGATAACTGAGATGTGATCAGAAGTAGCGCCACAAACATGCTGGAGTAGCAGGATAGGTCTCTGCTCATTCTTAAGTCCACTGAGAAATTGAAGATGCAACTGGGATGTATCGTTGCCTTGGTTAAGGGTTTAGCAATGCGTGGTTGGAAAAGTGAACATTCAGCCAAGCATTTCAATCATTCAGTCAAAAACCAAATAGGTGGGAATGTTGATAATCCCCTTTATTGTTACTAGATTTCAGAATTGATATCAAGAAAGATAAATATGCCATTTCACCCTACCGTTTGCCATGCCACCATTTTTTTTCAAGATGATGGACAGCCCTTTTTCATATCTAGATATACATTTAGCAGGGTCTGCAGTTTAATGCTTTTAAGAGAAGTCAAATTACTAATTTGTAATCCTCCTGCAAACTTCATCAAATTCCAGGGTTACAGAACAGCAGAATTCACAGGGGCGCACACAGTTTTAGGTCACTTAATTCAGGAAGCATTTAAATCTCCACTGAGTGTGGATACGTTTCATGATGTCTCTGTGTCTGACTCTGGATTCCATGAGTTCTTCCTGCACTGGTGAATATGACATTTTTGGGTCCATTCAAATCCAAAACTTGGGGAATCTGAACTCAAAAGCTAAAGAAATTGTGCAATCCTCCCTAAAGTGAAACTGCTGCTGAGCGCCTGTGGCCAAAACAGCCTTCTCCTTCCAGTTCATCAAGGACAACCTGTCCTAGTGCCATGCCAACATTTCTTGCTTTCCATCGCATCTCTTGGGTAAGCCCCATAAGCAGTGACCTTGTGACTAAATGCCTGCCAGATCTTCTTTCTGGCAAAAACAGCTGCTACTCTTGGCACATTCAAGTGCCTGTTCAAATTTTAGAAACTCCTCTATGAGGTGTTCATTTTATTTTCCTTTAACAGTGGAGAAGCATTTCTCTAATAAGGAGAAAGACCATGGAATTGCAAAATATAACTGGAAACACTGGTGGGAATTAACTGATTTTGCAGCATGGGCTGTCATTCTACATGCTTTCCTGATCTGTGATATTTTCTTCTAAAATATGTTGTCATTCATGTCACCAGGAATTATTCATTATAGTTAAAATGCAGTTGGAAATTAAAGTCAGTATATCTGTAAAGCTCTGCATTTACACTAGCCTCTTGGATACCAGCTTATGTCTTCAAGGTCTGGAAGTATTAAGGGCCAAATCTTAAAATATATATTTAGACTATTTAATACTGTACATAGACAATTAGTGGGATTTTCAAAAGGGTAAATGCATGTGTAACATTCTGGACTGATGTAAGTGTGATTCTCACCTTAGAGGTGATTTAAAGTAGTTTATGGGGTTTTTGGATAGGTCACAATACCAAGCAAAGCTTGTTAGCCCCTGCCCAGAACAGACTGTTTGGATTTATCTTATTTGTTTCCTGGCAAAGAGATTTGAAAATCACACTTGGTGCCTTTCTGGCACCTAAATATACTGAAAAATATGGCCCCAGTTTCTTAAAATTTTATTTGGAAATTGGCATCAAATCACTTTTATAACAGATACATTGAAGTGTATGTAAACACACCTCTAACCCCTGCCCTGCACCTGGCTATCTGGTATTTGGGAGTGAACAAAAGGTCGCCAACCCATTTCTGGGAAACAGGATCAGTGGGCAGCCAACACCACGATATGTACAGCATGAATTTTCATAAAGAATCCCTAGATGAGCACGTTGGGGTTTAAAGAGGGATGAATCTCCTACATTCAGATACAGGTGCTTGCAGGCGACGGGTTTTTATCCATGTATCATGGTAGAGATTCTCTATACAGAGCCTTTAATCTGGACAACTTTAATCATGGACAACTTCTTTATGCAGATATAAAAATTGAATTTGTCTTTCTGGAACACAATCTATACAATGCATAACTGATTTAAATTTAACCCTCTGGCAAAACAGCAATTTCCCAGACTACATTTTTTGTATTATTTTTAGATGGGTCTTTAAAGAATAGAGACAGTGGTTGAGGAACATTGTGACTTTGGTGCAGGCCAGCAATGGACATGCCTTTGGTATTAATATTATTTAACATAATGTAATTGCATTAATGCTGGCTAAGTGTATTCCTGTTGAAAACTTGTATTGATTGTTAATAGTAAAGCTGCAGCCTTTTAACACCAACTGTTGATTCATTGTCTGTGGAAGCTACGAGTCTTAAGGGCAAGGATAATTTATACTTGCCAAATCACTTAGAGAAAATCCCAAGTACATTGAAATTTGCATATTCAGAAATATAAAGGGTAATTAAGGATAGGCTAAATATTTGCCCATTTCTCTGCTTTAAATCACAAATGTGGAATGAACTGGCTGGCTCAAGATTTCCTGCTTGGAAGCAAATTATAAAAAGAAACTCAGTCCCCCTCAAGTCATGATAAAATATTTTATGGTCTCATAACATCTCAAGTTTGTGGAGGAAAAAAGAAACCCCAAACACAAAAAAAACCTAACCCTGTCTCATACTGGTTCACAACCTCGCAAAAGGTTTCCCAACTGTGTTTCTAAGTCAATAAAGGAAAAGTTGCTTATGAAGAAGTCTATCGAATTTAGCAGAATGAAACCTATAGGATTCCACTGCTATTAATGAGATTCTGTTACTCTAAAATTAAGCAGGGATCTCACATTATAAAGTTAACTGAGTTCTCTCTCTGCAGTTTTGCACCAACATACAGTGATACAGTTCTCTCTTAAAACCCATGGGATAAGGGGAAAACATGGAGAAAGACTGTATTTGTTAATTTAACAGATTTTTTTAATGAGATCTTTAGAAAAAATAAATAACTAAATATGCATATCACGTCAGTGAATAAAAATTGGGATAAGAAAGTGTATTTAAGAAAATATATCCAACCTTTTAATTTTTTTTTACATACTCAAATGTTTGAAGGGTTTGTAGAAAAAACCCCTAAATATTCACCCAGATACTTCAACACCTCTATGTACCTGTGTTGCCTCACTGAAATAACTTGAAAGTGCAGTTTATCAGTGCCCTGACCTGAATCCTGTAGTCTAAGAGTTTCCAGTAAAAACAGAGTGGCTAAAAAAAATAAAATTTCTGTATTGTCATTATGCTGCATGTTATGGTGCTGTTGTTTCTCTCACCCTTATCTGGCTCCATTCTGGGTGACCACTGTAAGATTCACCTTTGAATGTGTAGAATAATGGTTTATTTTTTTGTTTGTCTGGTTTCATTAATTTGTGGATTAGCAGAGGAGAAACAGCAATTGCACTCGTACCCCCTTCAAGTGACATTTGGTTCCTTCTATCTTTCTTCATTTCCCTAATATTTACTGTTCTTTACACATTCCTTCTCTTGCCTTTTCTTTTCTCATTTCTCAGCCTCCTCTTCTCTCCCAGGACTGCATTCTGACACCCTTAAGCAGTGAATTGGTCTTTGCTTACTGTAGTACTCACATCAATCTTGTGGTTGTGGCTCTGGCCCTTATTCCTCATTCCATAATAGTTTCCCTTCCTCCCCCACCTCTTCTTTTATCTGTCTTTTAGGAGAATAATGTCTTTCAAAACTTCAGCGAGTGGGAATAGCAGTGTCTGTGAATATTTATTTGCTGTATAAATACTCCAAAGCTTTTTCTTCATAGTGGCCACCCACGTTGCTGCATGTTCTCAGAACATCTTATGTTATTTTTCTGTGCAATGAAACCTCACGTGTTTTGCTAATTTTGTAGTGTAAAGATATGCTCTGGTTACTGGCATTTACATCTGCCTTTGGTAAAAGTGAAATAAAAAAAAAAAACACAAAGACAAGTGGTCTCCTATGTCACCTAAAAGTAGCAGGAGAGAGCTTCACTTGAACATTGCACTTTAATTTCTCTTGCCCCAATTGTGCAAATCCTGTGCAACCTGTGTGTTGGCTAGTCTTTGTGTAAGGATGGACAATGTTTATTCCCTGTACCAGCTCTGAGCTGCCATATCCCTTGAATGAAAATTTGAGAGGTCCTTCTGAGAGGACTTCCAGGAGGCAACCTTGCTGATGGACTGCAATTCCCACTTAGGAACGTGGTATTTTTAGCTTTCCACTGTAGTTTTGGTCCTTCCACATGGTATAAATGGTTTGGAGTGAGACTGAGAAATCTGCCAGTAACTTATCTTCCTTGGCCTTACTCCGCAGAAGTGCACAGGCACAAACTCCTCTTTAAGCACGTGAGGATTGGTAAATTCAATGGGAGTGTTCATATGCTTAAAATTAAGCTCTCTATACTTAAGGGCTACAGTGATGCCTTACATCTGGCCTTCAGCCAGCATCCTGAATATTTTCCATTGATCCTATCGCTGGAACCTAGCCACAGAAATGATTCCAGTTGTTTTTAATGGATTTCCTACAAAGACACTGGGAAACCCAATCAAAATAACATTCAGTCATTTGACACTTTAGTGTCTGCTTCACACCAATGAACTCCTATGTTTAATTCGGTCTGGTTAGGACACAGTGCCTCCTGAAACCCAAAGTTTAATAGAGATGAAGCAATTTTATTGGTTTAATTGTGATCAGGAAGTTATCATCAATCTCATCTTCTTCAAGCATAACTTACAAGGTCTTTCTAATCTGATCAGCTTTCTTGAACACAGTATGTTGATGACTTGCTTCAAGACATTCACATGGAGATATTATACCTACTACGTATGATAAAACAATATAAGGCAGATCAGCTGCTTATAATCTAATTAGTTTGGTCTTTTCATTTACAGTTATGCCCTGAGTACAGCTGTGCAAAATTCACATAATTTGTTTCAGAGAATTTTACACATTTTTCTTTTTGTTTTGTTTAGCTTTATAACTCCAAGATTTCAGCTTTATTTGCAACTTCACTGAAATTGCTAGACCCACCTCCAAAGTATATGAAATCAGATATATTTTTTTCTAAGTCTGAGCTATTTTCAGGGAGTAAATGTATCCATTTAAAGTCAAAACTTAAAGTAAGTTCTTTGCTACAAGTTTTCACGAAAAAATGCCAAGTGGTTCCAGTTTCACTGCAGATGTTACAGGTACTTTCAGTTATGAATGGATCTGATTCAAAACTGTATGATCAGAGTTTTTAATGAACTATCATGAGTTTGGTTATATCAGTAAATTACGAATGAGCACACCTCTCTTGATTCAAATACTCCAACCTGTCCTCTATGGCACATCAGAGTAAAAGTATGTTGTGTCCATTTTTCCCTTTGGATTTAAGGATTTGAAAACATAATAAATATTACTCTACAATTTGTAATTGTTTTTGTTTGCATAGATTTTAGTACAAAATCCTATCAATGCATGACTATATCTTCACCTTGAAATATGCAGTGTACCTGTGGGAGGCTCCAAGAAAGACACTGTTTTCTGCTGCAGATGTCCCTGGGAAAACACTTTAGATAAATTAAAAAATACCTAATACAAAGATATTCCTTCTTGGAGGGCTCCAAATGCACAAACCCTTCTCACTTGCTTTTGGATTTCCACAAGCAAGTAGGTCCAGGAGGGAGAAGTACTAAATTCTGTCTGTTTGCTCATAGGACAAAGTTGAAGTGAACTTTTACATCATTTCTATCATGAGCTAAATTTAATTCACTAAATGATTCATTTAGTTTTTACATTGATAGAAATAGAAAATATTAATAATTTTTAGTAAATCTCTCTATATGTAAATGAATGACTGGAAGATAGGGCCTGAATTTATTTCTAGAGTACATGAAGGATACATTTGTTCATCATGTTTTCATATATCTTTGGCAGGGACTACTTTGGCTAAATTTAAAGGGTAATAAGAGGGTTGTAGCAGAATAAATTGTTTTACTTAGATTTCAGATCTAAACGTGGGTATTTTACAATCCATGTATTTATATCTGATGCTTGAATAACATAGCTTGTATTACTTTTAGCCTTCCTTGAAGTGAATGCTTTGAAAATAATATGTTGGCAAATAGTTTCCTTTTTTTTTCTTTCCTTTTTACCTTGTACTCCCTGTACTCTCTAGCTGCTTTGTATGTAACAAGCAGAACTAAAGTATTGCCAAGACTTGCATAAACAATGCCTATTGCTTTTGGTTTAATTTCTCAGGAAAGTAGGAACTAATTTTAAAAATAGATATTACAGTCAGGGGATGTATTTTATTGGATGACACCAATTTTAAGATATAGAGGTTTGAGACCCCAAATTACAATGCTTTTACTTTTTTTTTTTTTGGTAATGTATTAGTACTGGTGGAGATTGTATTAACATTGTCAATATCATTTATTTAAGACTTGTCAAACGTTTGCTTTAGCTGTTAACATCAGAATAAGAATGTGTATATTTTATTTACATTAACAATACATTCAACCTAGTTGTTATTGCAGTGTATTGATTTGGTTTCTGGAGCTTGCTTGGATTGTTGGAAGGACTCTGGTTTTTTTCTTTTCCATGGCCTTAGCTATGTTCACGGTTTTATGGTGACTCTTAATCCAACAGTGGGCTGAATGAGCATCCACTTACTCATTTATTCAAGTTTTATATCCTACTTGTTGTCTTTTCTTGTGGTAATCTGTTGAAAGCATGCAGTTAGGTTGTACGTAACCTTTAATGCAGCTTTTGTTAGCACTTTTCTTTGTTAGTAAAGGGTTCTGAAATTTTCAGTAGGATGTGTACTCCTAATAGGGAAACTTAATTATTCCCCCAGTACTTCAGAGCTCTCATTGACATCTGAGTTATATGCACTTCATATATACCATGTAACCTTCAACTCCCAGTCAACAGGCTACAGTGTACTAAACAGGCTAGAAAGAACAGATTTTTTGGATATTATTAGCATTATTATGGCTACGAGGGCATATTTAAGAGAACCTTTATATGTTAAACTTGCTTGTCTCCCTCTCTTTCCCTCTTGTTCCTCTGTGTTTCAACTCTGTTTTATTCATGCCACTAAATCACATCAGGGTAAATTAATCATGTCGCTTTTAGTTTAAATAATAAGGGGCAGCTACTTATCCTCTCCTAGTACATTTGGTAGTGGACTAATTTTAATCCTGTGGTTGCATTCAGTAAGCAATTTTGTTTTCCAGATTAGAGGTGGGGGGTGTGTGTGAGAATATAATTCCAAAAGTTTTGGGATGCCTGGGTCAGGACACAGCTGACTGATGGAGAGGTATCTGCGGTACAACACACTCCCATATATCAGTGAATAATGCTGTGAGGCTTGCTCTGCCTACTCAGTATTGGCAACCATTTTTACAGTTATGGGGAAGACTTTCCAGCATGCATGGGTCCCTGTTTGAAATGGGTAGGCTCAGGCTGCAGGTTTGTGTTATCTGACCCTTTGTTTTGATTGCAGATGCTTTTTGTTTCGTTTCACAAGTGACTGCTCCAAATTCCTTTGAACTCTAGTTCTGCTGTAGACTGGGACAGGCCAAGGCTGGAACAACATTCAGCAACCGAAAAAATACAAACTAATACAAAGTTTTTTTGGGGGGGAAAAAAAAAATGCAGGGAGCCATTGGGATTTTGCTGCACACATTGGGACCACTTTATTTGGACTGAAGTACAGTACGAATTGAAAGCAAAACTACTGTCCTTCTGATTAACTCCCATACAGACTCTCTTATTTTGAAATCAAACTACTACAGAGATGAGCCTTTAGACAAATGTTGACCCATTGTGT
>NC_133977.1:40993871-41038871 GCF_047716275.1 Strix uralensis | reverse complement strand
GTATCTTCACCAGAGTCCGTGAAACATCAGCATCTCGGAGGAAGACATTTGAATCCCAAGCAGTTGTGTAAGACTGTGGCTTGTCGCCTTCGGAGGCTCTTTGGAGACGTTACTGTGGTGTGGCTGAACAATAGTGGTTTAGAGAAATGAAGACTGGGGATTCTCCACTGTGCTGTGGGGTTTTTGACCTTCCTCTGCCTGGGAAGCTTCATTTAAGGCAAGAAGTTCTTACTTCATCCTCAGCTCCTTTTGTCCTGAACGTATTGTCAGACATAAGCTGGACATGGGGCTGAAGGTTTGCTTGTATATCTTACTTCCTTAAAATATGTGACTGGTAGAAGAAAATATTTGGTATATTCAGAACAAAAGGATTTAGTCATTCTTGGACAGCATGATTCAAAAGTGAAAAATGCTGAGAAGGTGCAGACAGACGTGGTGTGACGTAATGTGTCTGCAGTACTATTTTCTGTGGTAGCAAATGCTGTAGTTCCTCTGGCTCCTGAATTGAACATTATTTAGTCATGTGGGAAATCCTACTGAAGTCTGTGAAGTTATTTCTGAAATTAAATTCAGACATGTGACTGCAAAGTTTGCTGAACTGGGGCCCCAGTCCTGAATGATATGTAAATTATTATTCATAAGGTTTGTTTGCTGTTCCTATGAAAGGAGAAAGGTTCTAACATCCCTGTCATGATGGTGATAACAGTAGTAGTAGGGTACTAGTGGCTTACTTTGATGAGACATTGATCCACTGAATCTCTTGATTAACAAATAGTATTTCTGGATTCTTTGAACTGAAAATTGGTACAGAAAGCCAAGAATTGCTTGTAACTTGGTCTGGAAAATAAGGCATGTTAAGGTCTTGCATGTGTTTTAGTTATAATTTAAATTTAATTTGACAGAAGTATATATAGTCCTGCAGGTTCTTTAGTTGCAGTCTAGATAACAGAGCAAGTTTGGAAATACATGATTTATGCAGGCTTACAGATCTGGAAGTATGCACATATCCAGTTGCAGTCAGTTATCATCATTACACTTCTGAAAATTAGCAAGAATTTTGTTGGAAGAAGAAATGGTTCGTGTTTTTTTTTTTTTTCTCTCCACTTTTTTTCTCTCCTTTTTTTTTTCTTTTTCCACATTTTATTCTGGCCTGTGGAAATTTAACTTGAAATAGTTGCTAAATAATACTGTCAGAACAATCAATTTGGTTCTTACAGACATTGTGAAAAAAACCTTGCACTTTTCAAAATAGGTACTATACACTGCAGGCATGGTTGGTACCTCCTTCTACAGATGCCCATGAGCTTTAAAAGAAGCATTTAGGTTTTGAGGTTATTTAAAGATTCCTAATTTTTTTACTTGTCTTTTAGACTTTATTTAGCTATGCAAGATATCACCATATTCAGTATTTTTTATAATAAACATGTCTAGTCAAAGAAAGCATTAATGAAGCAATTCCCCAAATAAAACAGCCCATCATATCTGAGTAGCAGCAGAGAGAAAGTGTGGTCTTTGTAGTTTAATCAAGATCACAAGACTTGTTTTGAGCGTCTGTCATCTAATTTTACGGCACTTCATTTCAGAGTGGGACTGCCAGGGTCACATGCAATTAAAACACAGGCAAGATTTGTCTTGTGAAATCTTAACATAAAAAGTAATGTGTTACTCTATTTTAACTTTTCTACTGAACTCTGTGAACTCACTAATTACTTTTCCCCCTCTTGTCACCTTTTTGATATGACATGTATTTTATAAAGGAGATAGAAGTTTGGAATTTTTTTTCTATCATGCATATGATTGAGGATAACAAAATTAAACCAGAGAAAAAAGGAAATGTATTTTTCAGAAATACATTTTTAGAAATATCTGAGCACTACTGCTTCAATTACAAAGGGACTGGAGGATCAAATTCTAGGAAATAACTATTAATCTGCTTAACTAGGGCAGGTAGAAGCGTAATAGCAGACCAGGGATTTTAGTGAGGCCAGTCACACAGACTGGAGTTTATTCTCTTGAGTGGGGTGACAGGGGAAGGGTAAAGGGACTTTAATGTGGTGGTCCATGAGAAGCACTAAAAGCCGGTATCTATGTAGCTTCTTTATAGCTTTAGCCCGGTTGTTGCATCATAGTGATCAGTAAATTGCATGGACCCTTATTAACCTTATTGATAAGGAGCTTAGGGAAGTCCCATTCAGTCCAGAATATATTCTTCTTTTTGTTCTCCTGTCTGTCTCGGTTTGCAATCCCAGTCTCTTTGTATAGAAATCCTTTATGTTGCACCTCAAAATTCTGTGCAAGTACTCTGCTCATTTAACTTGGAGCAAGGGAACTGTAGAGCAGAAAGGGTTGGAGTACACATGGGGCCATGGGTCTATTTAAATATAGCTGGGACACCTGGAGAATGTTTGAAAAATTTCTTTAAAGAATCTTTTATATTGTTCTTCTTTCAGTGCAGCTGGGGTCTGTGGGGATCAGGGGATTATTTTTGATACCTGTCTAAAAGAGTTATGTCTACACTGATTTCCATCCCTTGCTACTAATTAACCTTATTGTATACAGGAAACAGTCTATTTAATACCTGCATTCTTTCTGTAATGCCAAGTAAAATGAAATCTAGTGTGAAATCTAGTTAGCGTTTGCCTTTTTGAAGTCATTTTTGAGTTTCCAGTCCGGGTGACTGTGACCTCAAAACTGAAAGCTATAAAAATGGTCCCAATTCTGGCTCAATGGGAGTTTCTTGAAGATTCTCTGTTCACCTGGACTTGCACGTGTAGTAAATTGCCCATCTTGGGCAATTTTCCCAGGAACCATCTATTTCTGGGTCACTCATAGCCCTGCAAATCACATATGTTCCTGCAGTTCCTCCTAAGTAAAGGAGTCTCCTCCTTCCTGCTGGAAAGATCACACTTCGGCTGTTTCACTGTACAGAGACTTATAAAAATTTAAATAGCAATGGTAAAAACAGATACATTAAGGAGAACAAGGAAGGATGTTTTAAAAATGTCACCCTCAAATGTAGAAGATGATGAGGGTTAGCTAGGTGACCGAGATAAACTTAAACTGTAAAATGGAGAGCAAAAATGTGGATGATGTACCATATTTTAACAGACTTTTAAAGCCTGCTGAACAACGCTGATTTTGATTGTGTCTGCTCCAACATGCAGATACAGCAGTCATTACCATACAGCATGATCTCTGAAAAGAATATTCACTAAAATGAATTTTCTCATGTATTTGAGGAGGAAGTGTTCCCCTGGATGTTGTAAGGCTGAACTGAGCCCTGTGGCCCTGCTTTCTCTGCAGGTCTCTGACCACATCCCTGATGAAGCAAGGACCAAAGGCAGGGTCTGACTTTTACAGGAGATTGGCTCAGTTTCTGAAAGAAGACTCAGGTCAGGTGTCTGGGTTGTTCACTTGGGGACAGGCCATCTGCATGAACTTGGGAGTTTTTAACAACAAAATCCTGAAGAAAAGGCTGTCATTTAGTACTAAATTTGCTTCATTTAGTACAAAATTATGATATCAAGAACAAAGCTAGACAAAACAAAGGACAACAAGCAAAAAAAAAAAATAACCTTTTTGATACTGACTGTGCACCAATATTGACAGCATATACACTAAACAAAAAAATTTGTTTTATTTGTTAGCATTAGAGCTCAGTGGAAACACCAAAGGAATAGGATGTTTATATCATTAGTTATAATCTATTTGGGAAGAATGAGAAGTATTGTTTTCATTCCTGCTGGGGCTTGTCAGATAGCTTGGCTATTGGAATTGTGCTTGATGGCAGAAATATAGTCTTATGGACTTGAAGTACTGAGTGTATGTAGGTGTCCATCCCTATGGCTAAGTGGCCACAGTGAGGATCCAAGATTTGGTTTAAGGAGCCTGGAAGGTGCCTCTGGATCCCTTTGTATAACTAATCGTCAAGGAAAGGGAGAGAAATTTTCTCATTTGCTGCTTTCCTTCCATTTCTTGTATTTTATACTTATTTTGGTCAATAAAGCAATGTTCATTTATGTTTTACACCATTCTTGAGAAAACACATTTCTTGCAGCGCAGCCTTTCCAAAAACAACAGAAATAATCTGGCTTAACTATAAAAGATTTTATTATTATTATTATTATTTTCTTCTGCCTTTCCTACTAAGCTCCTCTGCAAAACAGCTAGAAATTTTCATTTTCAAAACATTAGTACAGCAAATTGCCATCTTTCTGTGCACGGCATTCTCTATGTACTCATCATCTGAATGATTCCGGATCACTCTCTGGCAGCGTGAATCACAGCATGCCCTCATGCCTGCCTCTTTTTCAATTATATCTAAGAGGAAGACTGCTGGAGACCCATTTTTTCATCTTGCACAGGACCCCAAAAGTGCCAGATCTCATTTCAATATGATATTATGACAGTATGATAAAATGGATGTTAACAGGACACTGACTAATATGATCTGTAGAGAAATGATAGAACAATACAGTATTAGGCAGATTGTATTACTAACGTGCATTTTACGGACACAAAATTCCCTTTATAAACAGGGTCCTAAGATTTAATCCTTATATCCTATGATCCTAGTTAGCGTTCTAAGATATTCTGCAGCAGAACTGAAATTTTTGCATTCTTAAATGAAATACATGTATTTTATTTTATCATAGGGCCACCTATATCACTCCCAATTTACTAATGAAACTTGGCATTCAAATGACTCATCAGCATGTACTGCAAAGCATAAAAATAGATTAATGTGGCATACGTTTCTTTACCCATAAAAAAGCACCTTCATATAGTCTCAGTGCTGTCTTATTCAACAAAAAGTATGTAATTTCCTTCCCCTAGAAGGTTGAGTTAAAAATGAGCTAAATGTGTGAGAAAGCCATTACCGCGCTAATGAAAAGTTCGATACCATTTGAATTTTTCATCATGGGATATTTGTTCTGTAGCACACAGCACTAATATTTACTGTCACTGGTACAGTATGCACAGTAATTAAGTTAGTCATCAACGTGGTGGATGTTAAGCAAAGATGTTCCTGCGTGAGCTTGGACCTTTTTCACAGATATTTCACATGAAACAGCTCTTCAAGCATTTGTAGGTTTGGTTGATGAAGTGATGGGGACAGAATAAGGCTCAAAAGGATTTTAGTGTCTGGTTTTGCTGCAATTGGACCTTGTGCTGGGAGCTCCCTTGCCCAACGCAGTTATACCATGGTCAGCTCTCCAGAGGGGATACTTTCTGCTGCCTCCTCGCCACAGGGCTGGTTTAGCAATGGGTACAGCACCTCGCAGCACCCAAAGCCTGCTGTAGCCACAAGACTACTACTGGCAGCTGTAGGCTTTTAGTCCAGTTTTAATTTTGTAGCAGTTTAGCTGGGCATGCAGATAGTAGGGCAAGACAGTCACGATTGAGTTCTCTGTTTTTTGGACTTAGTAACATCATTTTTATACAGGACAGGAGACAGAATTTTTGGTTTCATACTGCCTCTATAACCAGAAGGATGGTAAAAGCAATATCAGGTCCTTACTGACTAAATGATGACCGTGTAAGGGCAATCGGTACCACTGTGATCGCTCTTACTGTAGAAAACAGACTGCGGTTACAAAATGACGCTTCAGCCAAAATTTTTTTCCTCATTGAGAACATGGACAGTTCATTTCACTTGCTTCATCCATGATGGCAGGGTGGTGCTGAGGTTTGTTCAATGTACAGCTCAGCAAGAGGCCAGTGTAACGACACAGGGCGGCTGCCTATCTCCCTTTCTTCCTCTTCTTCCCTTGTTAATAACTGCAGAAGGATTTTATGTGAAATTAATAAAATAAACATAGGAACAGATGCAATTCTGGCTGTAGTAGCATATTCCCCTCAGTTGTCAATACAGGAGATGTGCTAGGGCCAGAATATGAGCCTCAAGGGCAGGACTAGCTTTTTCATCAAACTCCAGTCTAATGTTTTCAGGAGACTTCTTACCATAAGTGCAGTCTCTTTGGAGAGCACCAGAAAACCTGGAATGTGCCCAATATCCCAAGTGATCCAGCTTTTTTCTGCTAAACTGTCTATCCATTTTAAGTGTCCTCCCACGCTCCCTTTGCCCCCACCTCTTAGTGACACAGGCCACATCTGGGCTCTTTGACACAACCTGCCCATGGGTTCCTGGAGATAATTGTCAGACACAGCTGTTATTTTGTACATGTACCTGTGCTTTGACAACTAGGCATAGTGTAAGTTTAAATAAATAAATCAGAGATGTGTTCAGAGCCGTCTAAACCTCGGGAACCTCTGACATGTTTATGGTCAGATGAACTTCTGACAAATCCCACAAGGTCCTCATCATTAGGTGAGTACAGAAAGTCCCAAGACCTGACTGTGAGACGTCTGTCACCCGTGCTATTGGAGCCAACAAGTCCAAAAGGAGCAGTTTTTGATAGCAGAAGATTTCCCCCCACCCACCACATTATGCTTGGCAAGTGGTCGGAGACAGATGCATGTTTGCTTCTTAATTAGATAGCTTTTTCCTTTCTATCCATAAGTTCTTCTGGTTGCTTCCACAGGAGAGTGGCCGTAGGAAAGACAAGAAGCACAACTTGTGACCCCGGTAGCCTTGCAAAGCACACTTGAATTAAGGCAGAAAAAGGCATCCCAACCTCGTATGTGAGTGATAGATTCCTTTTGCACTCGGGCATGTTTGGGGTCAAATGTTCGAAATCTTTTATGAATCAATCCCCAACTATACAGATAAGAAAAGGATTAAAAAAAGCTTTTGGCCTTCACAAGCTAAAATCAAAGGTCTGGCTGTGTAGAAATTATCTGGGATATGAAGCAATTAAAGCCTGATGTGGGTAAATAGGAATTTCTGCATCCTGGAAACGGTTTTTTTGGGTAGTTTCTTGTAATTCCAGGCTTTTCAGGGTGCCTGAGCAGAGCGTGCAGCACTGTCCTGGCTGGTCATGCAGACCCTTTATGCCACTGATCTCAGGGTTCACCTCTCTCCACTACTTGTTAGGAAAAAATTGCTTTGAAACAAGTGTCTGCTGATGATTGTAAGGAAAAATGGCATTGCTTCTGAGGTGGAGCCTACGTCTTTCTTTGCATTTAACAAGATCACAGATTTCTCTAGCAGCACCTCTCTTCTGTAGCGGAGACCCTATTTGTACAGGTCAGCTATCCAAAAACCAAAACATTAATTGTTGTTCCATAATAACACAGATCATATAGTGGTAGAAAACGAATGAGGAAATTTACTTTAAGCTCCTTCTGCCTTAATACATCCCATGTCCCTGATTTTCCCCACCCCATATTTGCCTAGCTTCCTTAAAGCCATTTGGGATGTTATCCGAGAAACTAGTTTACTGAGGACCTGTACTCTAGGGACACTATTTCGAAAGAGGTTCAGATTACCTGAAATACAGACTATGTGTGAGTTAAAATGATATTATGGCGAAGAGAATGAAAATTAAGGATAAAGTAGCTCTGGAGCATTACCCTTTCCTGGACCTAGTCACTTGATATGGGTCAAACCTGAGGGGGAAGGATCTAGAGGAGCAGAGACACATCTCTCTCGTTTATCCATTGCTGGGACTTCTACTTGACAGAATAAGGCTGACTTAAATTAGGAAAAAAACTAGTTTCCTGTGGCAGTAGCTGCTTTGTTTCTTCCAGAAAGTGGAAAAAGAGGTTTCTGTCCTCACTCTCGTTCTTTCTTACACCCTGTCCAGAAATCACAGAGAATGAGTAATTTGTAAATCCCACATCTTTTCCATCAATGCTTGCGCTGAGTCTGCCTGAGCCACTTAAAAGGCCCAACTTTTTAATCGATTAGCTGGAGCTGCTGTGCTCCATGACAGACTCTTGAGAACCAGGGAATCCTCATCCCTGTGCCAGGGAGATCCTGACAGTAGAAGAGCTCCTGGGGCAGAAGAACATGAACTCAGAAAATGCACCAGGTCTCTGTTCATCTTCTTGTGTTTCAGGGAGGATGGTAAATTGTCCAGTCAAGGAAATGTTTTGATTTCCAAACCCATTCCTTTCTTAATTTTTTTTTTTTAATTTTTTCCCTTTGTCCCTTTGTTTTGGGAAATGAGAAAAATATATAAAAGCAAGTTATTAATAAAACATCTATTATGCCCATGAGACAAAGGTCCTTCTGTATTGTTCAGATGGCATGTTTATTGTTGACATCTCTCCCTTCTGAGTATGCACAGAACCCTGAAATCCTTTTACATTTTTAATAAGATTATTTCTTTTTTCAATCTAGTGCAAGAAAACCTCATTTGCAATATGCATAATACTCTCAAAAACTGCAGCATCAGAGGGAAAGCATTGCCAGTGTTTTTGGCTATCTACACTTCAAAGAGACATGACATGAAAAAGAATAGTACTAGAGTTCTCAAGAAGGTGCTTGTAATTTTGCATCTTAAGGCATGTTTGTTTAAGGTAGCTGCCTTATCTTTCATTTCTCACGTTTGAGGCAAAGCATGTCATAAGCACAAAAGGAAATTTGGTTTGCTTTCCAACCAACAATGCTCAGGAAAGCTGGAATAACTGACATTATTGTGTTGTTTTGTCTGAACTCAAGTGTCTTATGGAACAGGGTGGTCATCAGCTCTAGGTTCATGCAGCACTGTGTGGCCTGGATCTGTGCAGAATTTGTGAAATTGTGTTGGGCTCACAGCTAAATGTGGATCTCAAACTATAAACCAAGTGTCTGTACAGTATCACCTAGGTGCTTCATCATCAGTCTACAATGATGTGATCTTAGAGTACAGCTGTTCCAAGGGAGCTGATTTACTGTCGGATCCTTGCCCATCTTGTAGCAGATTCCAGGTCCATGTCCCTGAGCTGACATAGGCTTCATTTTAATTTTGCAACATCAAAAGACAAAAGCAGTTCTTCACACTGGCATCCTGTGGGTAAGCCAATATCACAAAGACTGCAAGGGGTGCAGAAACTAAGGTGAAAGTTGTTCAGGCAGGTGCCAGAAACCTTTAATCTGATCCGCACAGCACTTATTGTCTTCCCAGGCTGAATACATACTTACACAACAGAAAACCTGTCACCATGTAGATCTTTCTGGCTGTTGTCAAGAGGCAAAAGGGGTTTGATTTGGATTGGGTTTGGGGGTTAGAAAATAGGCTTTTGTCATCCCAACAACCAGGAAATTGCCATTAACCACAGGCCCTACAGAACCGTGTCCATTGGAAAGAGAGCTACGGTGCACACATGCAGGTGGTTTTGCTTTCCTAGTCTGGGTATGCTAGAGGTTGATGCAGAGTATATGGCATGTGTGTGGTCATTGCTGATATTATATATATAAAGATATATATATATAAAGTCACTTCCCACCCTGTCTTCTCTCCTCCTGCCGACTGCCAACATTGTGTGGCTGAAGTTGCTGATGCAAATTTGGATAGTTGCAAGGTGAGATAGCCACAAGAGAGAAACCGGCAGCACTGATATGTTCTCTGTATGGACCAGAAATAGCCTTTAGTTCCCCAAATTCCCTTGCGAATCTGGTGCATGGGGAGCACTAAGGACAGTTCAGTTCTTCAGTGCAGAGGAGCAATCAGATACAAACAAGCTACCTGATTCTTCTAAGAGCTGAAAAGAGATCAATAATGAAAATATTAAGGATCTTTTCACCTTGAATACTTAGGGTTTTGTTCAAAAGGGAAGAATAGATACACAGAGCATCCAGTGAAAGACAGAGCAAGTTATAAGAGGTGTGGCAGATCTTCCATATGAGGGAAGGTTAAATTGCTTAAGAGACAAATGGGAGGTGATATGTTAGTGGTATATAGGAGAGTGAATTGCCAGAAGAGGTCAGTCAGACAATCCTATTTAGTCTTTCCCATAAATCAAGAGCAAGTGGAGTGCTATACAATAATACTAAAAGCTAATGAATTTAAAAGTGATACAAGTAAAATATTTTCTTACGTAGTGTGTAATTAACCTGGGAAATTCATCAGATACTATTAAGACAAAGAGCCTAGCAGGATTAAAAATGGATAATAAGTGACAGAAAAGACATATAGATAGAAATGTATACAGGGTGTTCAGCCATTTACTTAAAACCTTTTGCTGCCTGGGGCTGCAAACAAACAACCCCTGTGGGAAAGCTAGATGTAAAGATTGGACTTCTTGTACCTTCTTCCCTGCAGTGGGTAGGCTGGAGGATGAGCAATGGACCAAGTTAAAACGCTTTCAATATGATCACTCACACTTTCCAGAGCAGAAGGCACACCTCCACCTACCCAAAAATGCAACCAGAAAACATTCCAAAAACTTCTGAGCTGCTTCTTTGAAAGCTTCTGAGCTTCAAGATGATATAGAAATCACAGGTAGGGAGATAGTCACTCCTTTTGCCTCCCAGACATGCAGCCAAGAAACGTGTGGATAGGACCTGAGAACAAGAATTGTATTTTGACACAGATGGAGGAGAATCATGTGAAATTTATGAGTCTGCCTTTTATTAACTGATATGTGCTCTAAAATAGCTCTAAAATGGTGGTGTTTTGTGGCTAATTAATTGGCGTGCATTCTGAACCTGCAGTGTTTTATGGTCCCTCTTAAACTTATTAAACAAAGCTGTCAGCTTCTACTGAAGGTGCAAGGTATTGCCCCAGGTTTTACAGTGTGCACAAAGATTTTGAGGTGCGCGGACAAGCTGCTTTGCTGTGGGATGGTGGGTTCCCTGCACTTCTGGAGTATTTCTGAGGGTTTAAGAGTAAACTTCAGAAAGTCAGCAAACTTCACCATAGTTAAGAGCTTGGAAGGCAAATTTCTACTTGTTCCTGTTTCCTCTGAGGTTACCTTGCCCTTGAGTTGCAGGGATCAGTGGGGTTAACCACCTGCAATGACCCAACTACCAGATTATATGGGTGAATTCAGAGAAAGTAAAGGTGTAGAATATAAAGTTTCAATTAAAAAAAAGAATGGGTCTGAATAAAATGAGCACTAAAATGTAGTGTTATCTTTTGACAGGGCTGGCTCTGTGACTCAGTTTCTCACACCACTGATGTGCAGTGGTATTGCATCCCCAATTCTCATGTCTTGAGTTTTGAGCGCGGGTCTTTTTAACTTCAGTCTATGTTTTTGTGTGAACAACTCATGTTTTGTACCCAGCATGCAACCAGATCTTTGTAACAAGGATCTGTAAGGAAAAATAGGCATTAATTCTCATAGTATTTCAGGTATATTTGGAACTTTGCAATTACTGAGTGTAAAAATAGCATGCAATATACAAGTAATGGTAGAGTACATTCATTTGCTGTGATAACACGTGGTTTAATTGGCACAAGGATGAGACTGCTGCTTTAGTAGCATCCTGCAAGCATTCTCTCGGTGAAGCCTACTGACCAAAGCAAGGGCTGTAGGACTTGAGCAGCGAAGGGTTTGGGTATCGCCCACTTGCTGGAGACTTTTCTCATGTGTTGCCCTTGGTCCTTAGGGAACAGTTGTGTTTTCTAATCCAAAGTGAGCGCTAGGGCAGGTTCCTCTGTTCTGCAAAACAAGCATTGCCCTGGGCCAGTTTTTGCATCCTACAAAAATCAGGACCTGTGGCTGAGAGAGACCTGTGTCTGTGATTATGCTCAGCTTCCTTATGCTCCATGTTTCCTTTTCAAATCAGAAGTGCAATGCAGGGGAACCTGCTGTGCAGTGATAATACGTGCATTCCCCGAGGCTTGTCTTTCAGCCTCTTCTGAGAATTAGCCATGTAAAATCTATACACTGCCTGATTACACTGGTGATTGTGGTCACAACTTACTTTCCAGCTTTCTTCCAAACTCTACCCATGGTCTATATACTATATAGCAATTGATTAGTTGAACTTCTTGAGTGCCTTGGGCTGAATGGCAGTCTTTGGCTCTGTTGCAACATTGGGTGCTTACAAAACCAGGCTGAAAGTTACCTGCACTGTAGCTGTCCTAGCAGAGCATTAAAGAACTATTAAAATCCATGTTCTCTTTATATATATCTGTACATATATATGTAAATAAAAAGAAGGATGAAAATATCTTCAGGGCAGTTTACGTGTCCTCTTCTGGCTGTAGCTCAGCAAGTCAGGCTGTCTTTCTCCTTGTTTGCTCAGAAATTCTATTTTGCAGTTGAATTTCTTGAGTTAAAAACAGACAATTTTTATTGCAAACGTTTAAGATTCAGTAAATGGATTTTTAATTTTTATTTTAATGAGAAATCTTTCTATCTGGAAATGTCCTTTTCAGTTCCATTACAAGTCTCTTTCTGATGTCTGCTTTTACTGTAGTAATCCCAGTTACTAGGACAGCTGTCTTTTCACATGAGTTTGAGTAGAAGATACTCTGTATAGGGAGAAGATGCTGATAAACACATTCTCAGCCTTCATTTTTCTGATCATCTAGCATTACTAGTGATAGCTCCTTGCTTAAAGTATCCGTGGTCTTTCTCAAACTGAAGCTAGTTCCTGAAAACAAGGTCTTCTGCAAGTCTAAATTTGACTTGGTAAAAATTTAGCAAAGTTTGAGCAAAATTTTTACTAAGTCATAGTGAATATTCTTATAAGTAACAATTGGAGAAACAACGTGGTAGTGATATAGGCCCAGTGAGTGCTCATGCGGGATGGAGGCCAAATTTAGACACTTTTGGGATTTAGAAATGTATGTGTCCAGCAACAAAAGAGTGTCTGTCGGAGCCCTGGACTGTGAGTTTGGTTAACAAAGAGCAAACTACCTGAGCAGGAGGAAAAAGAAACCCCACTGCAGTTAAGGCTTGCAAATATTTTTTTTTTTTACTCTTACCATCTTTTGTCTGGCTGCTTTCTGCCCTGAGGGGCTGATGGCAGGAGCTGTGGTGCTGGCTCTTTGACTAAGGATTGAGTAAGTAATTTTTCCCACTGAATTATGTAGATATTAAAGGAGACAGGGAGAAGACTGGTCCCTTTGGAAAGGGAGCAGCTTGGTAGCAAGGCATGGTTATTCCTTTCTGTTGTCAGGATGAGAAAGAATAGACATCTGCTATACACTCCAGATGTATACACTCCTCTGATGAGAGCCACTTGTGTCCTCCCAGAGTTGGCTACCCACGTATCAGGCCTCTATCTTTAACAAAGCATTTAGTAGAGAAGTCAGCACGTTTGTACAGCGTTAATGTAAAGAACCCTTCAAAACCAAAGAAAGGCTTATGTGTCCAGAAGTTTGCTTGATTTTTAAATTTTTTTTTCCCCCCAACCAAATCAGTAGATCTTAAGAAAGATATGGGTTCATTTCATAAACCTTGTCTTGCTTATAAAAACTAGAAAAGAGGAGTCTCCATGCTCCAAAGAAAGCTTAAGAGAAGATTAATTAATTAATTAAGAATCTTTTCTTCTGAGTGTAACAGGATCCAAGTAACAAGTGAACTTTTCATTTCCAGTAATAGCAGAAATTACTTCAATAGCATGATTGTGAGCACCCGTGGGGCCATAATGTGAATGGTCTTTATTAAGGAATAGACTGAACTTCTGACTATCTTTCTTCCAGTCATTTCCACAGACTATAAACAGCGCCTGGTTTGTTGCTATTAAAAGAGTCTAAAGACGATGATGCTGAAAAGCATTACTGTTTAAGTACTCATGGCTTGACATTAACATGAAAAATATTTTCTTGAAATTAAAGTGAATTTGGGTTCTCCAGAACATTATCGTTTTGTTCAGTAATTATTATATCGAATATTTGTGATATGGGGGAGATGGTTTTTTGGCGTTGTGTTTTAATTTTAATTACTGGTCACTACCCCTCTGTTTTGTTTGATTTTTCAGACATGTTTGAAGTCAGAAAACATCTTAGGGACAATTTTTGTTTTCCCAGTGTTATTTTCTGCCTATATTAGTACCTGATGAAAGAACCCAGTCTTATTTAACTATCAGGCCTCATTATATGTTTGTTTCCATAAATGACCGCTCTGAGGAACAACCTTTCCTGAATAACATGGTATTTTGCAAAATGATGCTAAGTAAAAACTGAAGTAATCCATGATCTGCTGAGGTGATATTGAAGACATATCTCTCATGCACAGCAGATCTATGCATTAATCCTATGTTTTGGGGTCTTTAATTGCTTTAAATATTTGCTTCTAGATCTGTGTTTCACACATCTTATTTACATGGTTTATTTTTCATTTTATGAACAAATCGATAACCAGACAGACTCTTTACCACACTGGATTAGTTTTATTTATTCTCTTTGAACTTGATTAAAAAGCTGTCAAACATAAGTCTACATTTTATCAGCAGAATACTTTTACAAAATAGAGTAGGAGATGTGTATAGCTGGAAACATACATTTCAAAATGAAACAATATTTGATATATTCTAGACAGTTACCCTTTTGTTTATCCATGACAACTGAAACTAACCATCAAATGCATAAATTGATTCAAGTCTAGCCAAGTAATCCTAAGGGCATATGAAAAGGCTTTTTTTTAAAGTTCTTTCTAGATGAATTTAATGTAGTTCACCAATAAAGCATCCTCAGGAGCACAATACAAATGCTACAGAACATGAGATAGCTGGGGAAAGCAGGCAGATGTACAGTGTGATGAAGAATCAAAATGGATGTTACATTAAAATGAGCAGTCATGCAATGTCTTCATTTCATGTACTGCATTTAAGTAAAAATGCCAAAATTCCAATTTAATTTTTCATTTTTTTTAGGCACTGTTATGTAAATAGTGACATTCTGTTTTTTTTTTTTCTTATTTGTTTTAAAAGTATTAAATGTAATTGTTTTTTGAACTCTTGGAGCAGACAAATTGATTATTCATCATGTCTTTAACTTTTGATAAATATCAAAGAGAAAGGTAAATTGTTCTCAGATTAGGTACAATTAGTCTGGTATCACTGTTTTAATTCATTGCTTTTAATATACACATTTTAATCCATTTTCCACAAATCTACATATTTTAATCCATTTTCCACAAATCTCCTCAATTATTATTTGTCTTTCTGTGCCATTGCATATGTTGGTAAACAGCATTTTCTATGGTCTTTGGCCATATGCTGTATGCTCAGCTCGTAAAAAAAAAGTGACACTTGGAGTGCTAGCATAATGAAACTCTCAAAGGGTTAATGCAGAATACATATAGGCAAATGTTGACAATATTTTTTATTCCAATGTTTGAAAATTAAACACAAAATCATCATTAAGTTTTCACAAAATGAGGCATCTGTCACTTGAAAGAAAAAGAAATATTTCAGAAATATGTTTACAGAAATGTAAAAATATTAGACATCAAGACAGATGTGAACGTTTTCAATAACAGGCCCTGTCTGTCAGTCTTCCTCAGAGCCGAAGATCTTGCTGTACTCACTCAACATAAGTTCAACTATCTGATTTTGGTACAGCATGTGGACTGCCATGTTCCCTGTCTCCTTTTCAGGTCTAAGGAGTGTTGGTCCAAACACAATTCCTAAGCTTTGTGTTGACATAAGATTCACGGATTCCTTGGCTGCTATCCTGTTGACGAAAGGAAAGAATTGGTTAAAAAAGAGGGATGTCAAAGGAGTTGCTGTGGCATATGAAGTACATAGAGGCACTTTTTAACTGATTCTCCTAATAAAGATATTTGTTTGGTTAGGTTATCAAAAAGAAAGAAAAAGGGGAGGGAAGAGACAACTTCTGCCAACCTGACAAGCAAGGAAAGGAGAGTCAGCCCCGGGCAGCAAGATGTGCACAGGGTGGAGGGTTAGAGCTCCATTTACAGTACTCATATCAGGGCACAATTAGCTGCTTTCAGGTGAGCAAGCATTGGTTAGTGTGTGTGCTATAAGGCAATAATTTCTGAGCTCATACAATGAGATGCTAAAAATAAGGATTTCTCTTTATGCTGAGGGAATTGAGCACTTTTGGTGTCAACTGATTCGGTGGCTCTAGGGAGAAACTTCCCTGTTTCTCTTAACATGGTCTCCAGCACTGAAAGAGTTGGGAAAACAAAAAAAGCCCCTTAATATAGAGCTCATATGAAACACATTCCTTCTGTTAACTTAAATCCAATCAAGTTAGTATGGTCTGAAATGGATTGTGAAATTTATATAACTAAAGACTCTTGCATGCCTTATCCTGACACAAAGTTTCTTGAAAGACACCGAGACCACATACCTTAATGAGATGACTTAGAAAATAATGGGAAGGATTATAACCTTTGATATCTTTATTACCCACAAAATTACAAGAGGAGGACTATTATTATTAAAAGTTGATCTTATGTCTGTATTAAGACTTAATATTCTTGTGGAAATGACATTAAGGATGGAGAAGTCTGGTCTAACAACAGTATAGGTTTAATGGATGGAGTTTAGGTAGGCAGTTTTGCATAAATCTCTGTAGTGGTGAGTACGAACTAAGTAGAAATCCATTTCCCTCAACCCTCCAGAATATATAATATATCCTAGGTTGGAAAGACTAGTAAATGAAGATACATATTTTATAAATAATTTGCGCAGCTCTACCAAGGAATGCGACCTAAATGTAACTTTAATACGTAAATGTTTGAGTATATGGATGCTTCCTTAACCTCTTAGTTTTAACTTAAATATTCCAAGTGGATTGTTGAAGCCAAGTTCTGCTTTTCCCCCCTTTCTCTCACTGTCACTCATTTACCTTTTCAAAATCCAGACAGAAATTTAGAAATCATCATAGCTGTCTCTGTTTTCCAATACCTGTTGCTGAATTTACAGTAAGCTACACTATAAGTGAAAGAAACATCATGAGACGTAATGGCTTGAGTCACTTAAAAAAAGGTTTCTTTCATGTTAATGGGTGGGTCACACTGCAAAGAGCATCATCTTGTGGATTTCTGCCAATCCTGTAGTTTACCACATTGCTCGAACATCAACGCTCATGTTTTTTTCCCCTATATAAATAGGAAGCATTACTTAGTTCTGCCTCATGCTTGTAACTGTGGTGTCCATTGCACAAAACACTCTCCATATGGCACTAATCAGATTGGCTTAACTATTAGTTTCTTAAAATATAGCATCTTTATTATAAATTGAAAACAAATAATTATCTTTCCTCTGTGGTAATATTAACATATCATCTCCTCTTAGGAGTTCAGAAAGACTCAGAAGTTAAGTTTTGTTGCCAAATAACTGTGTGGGCTTCTGATGGACGTCGCACATCTTTATCACAGTTAAAAATGTTTGTTGCAGGGGTGAGGAGGTTGTTTTGCTTAATGCCACTTATACAGAAGCACATACATTAAGCTTGGTGTCTCCCTGTGAAAAAGACTTGATTTCTGCTGAGCTTGTTACATGCTAGACATTGGAAACCTTATAAATTATTGGTAGATGCCATCAGCGTGGTTAGAGATGTTAGTGCACCAGGGAGGAAAAAACATATTTAGCAGTTGTATCTTGCATCAATTTAGAGATCATCAGTTTAGCATCAGCCCTGGCTTTGCAATGAGGTGGTGTTGATAACGGACAGCACTGATGAATCTGGAGGAGAACCATCTTGCTGGGAGGAAGTGGCAGTGGACCATGGATGACCAGAGTCAGGGTGAAGAATGATGGTGGCAGAGCTCAATTTACTGAAGGGAGAGGAGGGGACTGACTTCCTTTATATGTAAAATGTGGAGCAAGATGTTGAGATCTTATGTTTCTGGTGCACAAAATGGAAGATGGATGGCCAACCCCTCTGTCCTTGTTTGCCATCTTTCTGAAGCAGAATAATTCCCCTTATTTTTCCTGGAGGTGCCTCCCTGCATGCCAAGTTGTGTTTGAGTCCAGGCATTGCCAGCACATGGTCTGCAGTCTCTCATCTCTCCAGAAGTGAGGGTACAGCATGAAGTAAGGGAGGATGTGCCTGGTGTGTGTTGGCGATGGAGAGGAATCGACTATCTGTTGTGGTTCATCAATATGGAACATGTCACTAAGAATATCTGTGTGTATTTGAGGTCCCTAAGCTTAATGCTAGAAGAATAATTCTTGTATTGATAAACTCTCTTGAAAATTCTTGATATTTTCTATCTATTCATGCAGTCTTACTTGTTTTGATGACTGTAAAAACAAAACACTATAAACCAAGCAAATTTGGAAATATGGAAGGTCTGAGTAGTTAAATAATCTGTGATAAAATACAGCTACTGGAGGGAAAGAAAGAAAGAAAGAAAGAATTCAATCCAGCCTGAATAAAATAATGATAAGTTTAGGATCTTATGCCTTTTTAAATTACAAATATTTACCAATGAAATTCTATAACTAATATTTTTTCAATCTGTCCACAAAAGAGAAAGTCAAAGCAAACCAAAACCAAATACGCACATTTAAAACTATTACTGTAGCTGCTAAGTGAAATTGAGTTGTTAAAGAGAAAATTCCTAAAAAATGGGCAAGAATTCTTTTTTTGGCAAGAAAAAGAGCAGAAAGAGTGATACACCATTTACAACATAAAAAGTGAAAGGAAATGCCAGAGATATTTTTTGTCAAGCCCAAATGAAAGGAGCAATGATCCATCAATTTAAGATTATTTTAGAAACATTCTATAATCCAGTGCCACAGATGTTGGAACCATATCAAGAAATTGTTGGGCGTTATGCTGTGCAAGAGTCTTTTTTACCCCCAAATAAGTTAGCTTCAATAATGTCTTCAGTCCTTTAAGATCATAAATCAGGAGATATGCAGAAAATACAGTTCTCATTATTAATAGTAATGAAATTAATGATGTATTAAAACAGCAGAAGTGTCTGATAGGAGGGGTCTAGTGTCAATGGCAGATATATAAGCAAAAATACTTAGAATTTATGCTTTGGCTGTTGCCAAGGTAACTGTAAGCTGGAAAGCGTGTGACTGAGAGCAGGGCAACTCTACAGCTAAGAGGGTCATTGTATGGTGAGTTTGGATCTCTAGTTCCATTAAACCTACACTTTTCAAACTCTCTAAATAAAATCATTATTAATTTTGACATTCAGAAAGCACACTGGATTATTATTTCAAACACACTAGGTGTTAGGAAATGTTCTTCATCCATTTTTACTCATAGTAACTGCTGAGGAGGGGAAAACATTTGAACAGTTGCTCTGATTCTTCAACATTTTAATGTTTCTACTGCACATAAAATATTAGAGAGAAAAGTCAACGTACTTAGGGAGGAAAACCCCACCGGAAAGGGCACTGTTTTACTGTAAGCTGGAGAGTGAGAGTAGAGCTGTCCTCTGCTAGCTGCATTGAAAGCTGCTCAGACTTGCTTTTCCAGCCTACGAGAATTCAAGTTTGCTCAATATCAGGGGCATTTCTACCCTTAGCAGAACTGGTTTTAGCCATACCTAGTGCTCTTTTACTGTTTTAAATTATATCTAAAGGAAACTTTTCAATAAAAAAATCCTACTGCTCTTCCGTGAACTGGTAATATTGACTAAAGGGCAATACATTACAACATGAGGGGACTGGAAGAGTGAGAATGGGTCAGCTGGTAAAATATTATGGGCCAGAATGGCAGGTGTAGAAAATGCCATCCCCTGAAATCAGTAGAGGATTGAGGGATAAAAGTAGGTTTTGCTCTTATCAGAATCCTGTCCACCAGCATTATGCACAATATTTTATGTAACTAGGGAAATCACCGTCACAAGAGACAGAAATCAAGATCTAAACAGAGGCCAAGAAAGATTAAAGATGCATAGAAATAAATAAAACTCCCCAGAAAGCAGAAAAAAATGAAGTATTATGACATCTGTCCTCTTGGTATAACAACTAAGCTTACAGCATTAGGAACTGACTCCTCTCTAAGTGGGTTATTCCATGACAGCCCATTTGGGCAGGTTTTGTACCTTTGCTGAACTGTGTTAGCAACCACTGTCACAGCCAGAGCTGCTCATCCTGATGGACAATGGGGCTGATTTGTAAATTCCTATGAACTGCCTTAATGGGTCCAAGTATGCGCATCCCATTGATTCACTTTACTAATAATTATCCTCAAATTAGCTACTATCTGATTGATATATATACTCAGGCATATGCAAACATAATGTTTTAGCTTAAGGACTCGGCCCTGGGAATGGCTCAACTGCCTTCAACTCACCCCAATTCTAACACTGTTTCACTGCACTGTTATGGGCCAGTTTTTCTGCAGCATTTTTCTGACTTTTGCTATTGCAGAACTTCAATCAATTTGAACGTGTTAAAATTTGACTCTTGTGATGAACAGGTTCTAGCTCAACATCTTATGCTCTTCTCCTTCCCAAATGCTAGTTCACAGGAGTTAAAAAATAACAGGTATCACATACTTTGCTTTAGTGACAAGACATTTGGGAAGGAATCATCCAACCTTGAAATAAAATCTTTATTGAAAGCAATTCTACATCCATGCCAGTCAGATACATTGTATGATCAGAAGAGGTATCCCAGGGGAAAGCTCGGCGCAGTAGACAGGGTTGATTACTTGGACCTCCTGTCAGTTCTTAACTCATTGACAATGGCTGAGACATTCAGTACAACTTTGTTTTCTTTATTTGGAAGTAAAGTTAATATACTTACCTTAACTGTGCCAAATGTACTGGAAAATAACCTGATAATAAAACGTACCGTCCTACGAAGTGATAATGTCTGTGTGTGTATAAGCACATTTTGGCAGGGCTTTTGCAGATGGGTTTTTCAGTGTTAGGAAGGAAGCACAAGTACAAAATGATGCACAGATAAACTATCTGGTTTCTTCTCAATGTATTTCCTTTCCGTTTAAGGCCTGTTACATACTTTCCTGAGATACAGCATATTACTGCAATGTCATTTGCTGTTGTAAACTTAGTTCAGTTCAGCTATAGCGGTTGTTCTTCAGGAAGAACTTAAGTGGTTTTTGGTACTAAAAAGACAACGACAGCTTTGAGAGTCCTCTTAAAACACAAACAACAATAGGTGTCCTTCTATAACACATCAAAGCCTTGCAGATATATTCATATCCAGCTAGATATACCAGATTAGGATTGACAGCAAAATATAACCGCCGTGAAGGAAGAGTGCAGGGCCTGTACACTACTTAACCCCATCTTGAGAGACTTATGGAAATAATCGGTGGTAAGTGAGCCCCTGATACCATAAGCTCTATTTGTGTAAACTGTTCAATTCATTGCACTGCAACGTAGATAAATTTAAAATTTAGTAATAAATTGGGATTCTTGATATTTTATGAATGCAAACTAAACCTCATTATTATTTATGTACTGGCTTTACGGATGATTTGCTCAGTTGCATTACAGTGGTATTCACCAGCTGATGAAGCTAAGCAAATGCAAACATTATCAGTTGAATCCTCAGCTTGTTTGTGAAATCTGTATACCACATTGGGAGGGGGGAGCTTTGTGCATATGTACCTGTGACCTGAGGTTTATGCTTATAGAGGAGCAACAAAACACTATGTCTGTCCTTTTCAAAACGAGTCATGTGGTTTCTTCTGCAACAAATATGTGCAATTCAGGGATTGCAGTGCACTAATACAGTTCTAAGATATTTTCTTTTGCCTGTGTAAAATGTGAAGGTATTTTAAATTCCTGTTTGTTCCACAGGTTGAATTTGAAACAATAGCTATCCAAGGCTGGTAATAAAGAAACCAGGTCATGGTGTATGATATGTTATGAGAGGGGTCAGAAATAGTTCAGACATACTTAAGAGCTTGCTTTTGCTGAAAATAGCCTCCATGGCTCCTGGCCTACAGAAACTCCATAGGCTTCCTGTACTCTGCAGCTGTGGGTTCATATTACAGCTCTTTGGGAAAAATCCCTTCTCTTCAGTTGCTCTGGGACACAAGAACGAGCACTTGATGCTGTCTTCTTCTGCAGACTAGCCTTTAAATCTGACCGTTGGAGGGCTATATATAGTACTTGGACAGCTGACAGGGACCCGGTGGAGAATGGGCTTCCTCAGGGGATCCCCCACATATCTCACAGCACGAGCCCTTCCCTGGATGAACTGCCTTGGAGTCTAGCCCTAAATGAAAATAATAACGAAACTAACTCTGAACATCGGTTCACAGTTGGCTGAATAGACTCTGGAAAGCTGAAGAAAGGCATTTATTCTGGCTTAGCCTGGTTTAATAAGAGAACAGTTCAAAATAAAATCTTCTCACCGTTGGGTGAACTTTGCTACCTGTATGACTTCCTTTCTGAAGAGCGTGTGTGCTCTTGCCTTTGCATACACCTCACATAATGCCTGTCTTGTAGGGAAAGTCTTCATTTTCCAGGTGACTGAGGCCAAGATGTAGAAGCATGTTTAG
The DNA here is from genome assembly GCF_047716275.1 of Strix uralensis. Taxonomy (NCBI): domain Eukaryota; kingdom Metazoa; phylum Chordata; class Aves; order Strigiformes; family Strigidae; genus Strix; species Strix uralensis. Next base: position 41,016,666 of record NC_133977.1, on the reverse strand, counting down.
ATCTCTAAAGGGACTCAGGCCTCTACAGCAGCTTCGTTCAGGAATGTGCTTTGGAGAAGTCCTGCTTGTTCTTCTACACAGTGGGAGCTGTGCTCCTGCCTCCACCCTCAGCTGTGGCTATATGAAGAGGGCACGGTAATGTGGTACCATGCATCTCAGTCTTGAGATCGTTTCTATTTTTCTGGCCACCTCCTGTGTTAGAGAAGCTCCAAAGACAGGGTGCACACTGATGTCCCAGCATGGCATGAACCGCAAGGGCAGGAGCTCATCTTCACGCTGTGGTGGCTTTGCTGAAGAGCCTGATGTGGGCAGAGACTCAGGTCCCACTTCCCTAAGCCATGTTGTGTCAAAGAAATGGATTTAAAATCTTTCCACAAAATCTTCCCTATTACTGTAAAAGTTCCAGGTCTCCCTTTTGGAAAACTGACCCAGCTGGGTGACCTGCTAAGTTCTTCCATTTACTGACAACCAGCACTCTGTCCTCCCAGTTTGGTTTGGTTTTTAATTTTTTGTGCGTGAATGCAAACTGGTTCTGACTAATGCTCGTAAGACTGGAGGGAGGAGGAGGTCTGGCTAGTCCACGTTATCACAGTGCGAGTTGCTGCTGAGCCTGAAGTTTGCCTGTTTGGGGACAGCCATTTGGTAAGAGTCAGCTGAAGGCCACGAACTTCCTTAAGGAGCGTCTCAGACTCCTCTGGCTGCAGTTCTGCATGCAAGGAATTTGGTTTTGCCCTCTCAAACAGCCCTGTAGTAGCATATATCTCAAACAACAGCAATCCCCTCTTCAAAAGCCACACTACTACTGCAAGCATGAGCTGCTCCTTGAGGAGGGGATGGGAGACAACAAAACCACCGGTGACAGATGTTAGGCAGATGCTAATGCACTTCTTAGAGGTGTTTGGATAGTAGAGTGATAAAGGCAGTGTTAGACTACACAGAATAATATATGTTCAGACAGAGATATAATGCATAGAGGCCTTAACTGTATTTTTGGCTGGTGGTATAACTTTTGCTGTGATTGATTTTTAAATTAATTTTTTTAAAATTCTATTTCTCATTTTTTTCTGCAGAACAACTAGCTTATTGTAAAGACCAACCTGTCAGAGGTCTTGTATCTGTATGCTTTTGTGGCTTGTGTGCCTCAGAAGGCAACAGATACTTTTACATGAATAAAGCTTTAACTTTTTAAACTGTTTAAATATTTTCATTCAAGAATGCCTGAAGCTACATTTCCTTGTAACATTAAAAATAAAAAGCAGTTAGTAACAATCTCCCTTAAATCAAGAATTGTAAATATAGAACCTTTATCATCAGCACAGCACATCCAAAAATGTCTTTGTAAAATAAATCAAATTATATGAGTTAATTGATTCCAGGCAACATCAGCAACTGCAGGTGGAAACTGAATAACAGGATGTTTATTAATGAGGGACTATTAATCAAAATTGACAATATCAATTCCTGTTTCTTTTATTTGAATTCTACCTGCAAAATCCATGGACATACTTGCTGAATTTTTAAATAAAAATCTAAAAGTAAGGAAAATGCTAACACTTGGGATTTTAGCTTTAGATGTAGGGCTATTTGTTTAAACAGCAAAAGGATATCCTAAATCCAATTTGACAGGCAATGCCAAAGATGCCAGTGGTAATTAATTAGCACTTAATTTAGACCACAGAACAACAGGATATGGAATTGGTGCTCAGTGCCATTTCCCCTTAGGCTTCATCTCATGAGGGTCAGGAGTATGGCTGTTGCATTGAAGGTCAGTAAATAAATTGGGGGAACACATTGACACTGGACTTTTCATGATAGATATCCTTCACCCTTATTACTGCCTCTGGCTATTGCTGATGAGAAAAGGCCTGCAATTGTTCTGTAAAGAATGCTGTACACAGGCTCGATTTGAGCAAGGTAGTGCTTGAACTCACGCGTTGTACAGTAGTGGAGCTGGATGCTTCCTACAGGCAGAAAGCTGTCTCAACTTTGGGCTGGAAATAAACTTCTAACTGTAGCATAGAAATCTGGAGGAACTCTGACAGGCGAGAAAATTCACTTAAAAACAGCCCTTAAGTTTGCTAGATTTGTGAGCTTAGCTTTAGATTAAGCATAATTAAAATCAATGGAAGATTTTAAAGTGAGGTTAGAAACTAGGTCAGCAAGGGAAAAAATATTTCCTTATTATCCTCTTGTCTTTGTCTTAATATTTGGTACTCCTCCATAAATCTAAAGGATCTTAATAAAGGTGGATTAATGTTATTAACAACATTGTTTTCTGACAGGGACACCGAGGCTTTGACATGCTTAGTGATGGACAAACAAAAAGTACATTCAAAACTGCAGAGCCACCAGTTCTGCTGGTAACTCAGCTGGTTTTTAACCCTGTGAAAGAAGCCGCTCTTCTACAACGCACCCAAAGCAGAGGGTATATGGAAAGCACACACGAGGCTCTATGGAGCCTTGTTCACAGATGCACATAAATTGCATTCTTTGGGTCAGATTTACTGGTAAGAAAAATAGAAAGATAATGAGACTCAGTATTTTAATCTTCCTCCTCCCAGTAAACTTAGTGTGTCTGCCAGCCACTATTATGGTCTTTCTTCCAGTAATCTCTACCTGTCTTTCAAAAGAGTGGTTCAGGTGGAAGGGTGTCAGCACCCGTACCCAGTGATGTTACAGCTTTCTGAAATTGTTTCTTACAAACTATACCCCACTATGTTTAAGTAGTCCGGTTCCACTGTGGCCCTCAGGATGATGAACAATGGGAACATCAGCAGTTACAGCTGGGTAATTCTTATTGCACATCCTAGACGTACTCCACTAGCACAGTTTCATCCCCTTGGTCCCCAGAAGGGCTGTCTGCATTGCTACGTCAGGAAAACACTGAGTTCGACAGCAGTCCGTACTCAGAAAATGTATTTTGGAAGCCGCTGGTTAACAGTTATTTTAATTTTCACTTCATCACACCCTTTGCAGCATCTCTCTCGACAGTGAGTGAAATTTTGATTACTGTTAAAGTCACTGACAAAACTCCCAGCAACTGGGAGCCAGAATGGAGGCAGAATTTCACCTTATATAAGCTTAACATTTTTCATTTTGGATGATATCTACTTTTACTAAGTGGAATTACTGCTTTTGACTATGTTCAATCTATAACTTCTTGCAGCCTTCAATTATAGGCCTTTTGTGCTACAGTAATCCAGTTGACAGCAAATAACTCAGCCCTGGATATGACAGGTTTACTTTCTGATTTAAAGCCCAAAAGTGGCAATTGGCTGGAATTTCAACCTGGGATGCTGAACTGTAGACAACCTGCTCAGAAATGCATCTTTGCTGGTGAGTCTAGAGCTTCTCGTGAAAAAACTTAGTTTCACTAATAACACATTGCTTGTGTCCAGTGTCATAAATAAATTATTCAGTTTTGTGAGACAACCAGTAATCTTTGATGTTGAAATCAGAGAATGTGGTAAAGAATTCCACGAAAGTTGGAGAACAAACTCTCACCAACACTTTCTTTTTCTGTGAGCTCTTATATATATAATTGCTTCATAAATTATTTTGTTTCAAGTCTTTTAAAATAATGAAAACCTTTTTAATATTGCCCCACTAATTGTCCCAAATATAAAATCTCTATTTTTTTAACCTATATTATCACCATCTTGTTGTTTAAAATGAAAGTCTTTTTGCAGTGGTCAGCCCAACAGAGATGATTTTATACGGGATCTGACCTCAACTGGGATTCTTACTCTTTCAGGTTCAGTTCTGAGCTCTCCACAAGCAACTATTGCAATATATACGCATTGCATTTGTATCAGATTTGAAAGATGCTTTAACATGCCTCCCAGCATCACGATTGTTTCAGCCCTGATATTGAACATGAGTAGGATGAATGTATCTCTTAAATGCACTAGTGAGTATGTGCCATGAGTCTTTGATTTCTTTAAACTTATTTACATTTTACTTGCCCTTGAGCAATGAATTTACTATGTCAGCATTGTCTTTTCTACTTACACTTTTTCTGTCTTGTCCACTCACCTTAACTTGATGTTTATTTTTTGTGCATGTGTATAGTCCATTGCACTAAATGCCCAAACTGCCTGGAGTGGAGGATTTTCCATATATTGTGTCTTTCTAAGATGCACCCTTTGTAGTACTGCGAGTTCTGCAATATTTCCTAGCTTTAAACTAGCTTTGAATTTTCTCATTAATTTGTTTTTAAGTCAAATACCCATTCGCACATGTACTGGTCTCAGATGACTGTGGTCTAACTGCCTTAGACACTTTACAAAGGTCTTTATTCTCTATACAGGCAGCCCCACCTCTCTCAGTAGTTGTGTTTCTTTCATCGTTGAAGCTTCAAGTGACCAGACTTGCTAATATCTGCTTTTGTCTGACCCTGATCAAAAACCACAGTTAGAAAAACTGGTGAGAAAACATACAGGAGTCTCTTAGACTTCCTAACATTTGACAGACATTTAAAGATTTAACAACAACAGGTACAATCTTGCTGTTGATATCAAGTCATGTACTCATCAGTCTTGGGACAGCTCATTGAGTAAGCAGCTTCCAGGACATCAAATCTCTCAGTCATAGCTTAACTGAATAAAATGCCTCAATGCAGTGGCAGAGAAGGGTTTCTGATAGTGCCCACCTGCCAAATGGGTGTGTTCCTGTATGGCCTTACTTGTTGGTGTTGTGCATAGGCATGCCGTTCTCAGAGATGAAGCATAAATGCCTTGCGTAAGGTATTTTTTTTCATTGTCTTGAGCTCCAGAAGACCTGATCTGCCTGGCTTTCAAAAAAGACTAAATTCAGAACCCATGGATCTTCCCCTTACAGCAAAAAATGTCTAATCTTCAGTGAACGGTTGTAAATGGATTTACAAGCTGAGAAAGTGCCTCTTTAGGAAGCAAATATTGTAGTTTCAGGATGTGAAGCTATATAAACATAATTTAATATGAAGAGTAATGGAAACCTGTTAGCATGTAACCCAGAAAGGTTGAGCAATTCCTCACCATAGTGGTCAGGAGAGATTCAAAACATATTTGTCAAGATCTGAAATTTGCCCTGAGATAGAAATCGCAGGGCTGACACTGAGTCCATAGCAGCTGCAATGACTTCCACAGGGTAGATGCTCTGAAGGAAGCTCAGTCTTTTGATGACACTTTTGTGAGACAGTTATCCAGATATGGAAACATATCTGGGTTGTCTTAGGATGTGATCTTAAGTTGCCTGCTACTATTACTGCCACAGCCCTACTGAAAACCCTCTCTGGACTGAAGGTTTGAATATGGACAAACTGATGTTCACAGCAAACTTTACTTACTGGAAACCTTCCATATGCTGTAGGGTTGTCCCATATGCTATATGCTACCGGGGTCTCCAAGATTGCTGATAGTGTTTGGTGAAGGCCTGGACTTGGCAACGTGGATCTGGCAATGATCTGGGAAGTGGGAACAGTTTCAAGGCAGATCAAGTGCTATCCTGAGGTGGTTTGGTGAGGCTGAGTCTAGTGTTGACACAGAGAACATGGTGTGAAAAGGTTGTACTTTGTCCATGAAGGTGTTAGGAGAGCTATGGAAGAGGGATTGGTGGGATCTGTAACAAATACAGAACTTTTCTGAATTCTCTTTTCTTAGCTCATCTCCATGGCAAGGGGTTTTCTTTTGGAAGACCACAGCAAAGCTCTGGAGAGGATGTGGCAGTGCTGTCTAACGACAGGGCTGAGACGGGTGTAGAAACCCTCATCTCAGAGGAGGTAACGATGCATCTTGTGGACCAGGGGAGGAGGCAAGTTGTCGTACGCTTGGCTGGAGTTAGCTGCTCCACAGATTTATGATTTTACGTTGCACCATAATGCGTAATGTACGAAAAGATAAATATTTTCCATTCAGCAACATCTTGCTGTATTTTCATCTAACTATAATTTTAATTATAAAGTGAACATAACCTGTATCAAATTATGATTTTGTTAACATATTGAATGAGGACAAGAAAAATAAATACCAGATTTTATACTGTACAGGCACATGAAGGTATAGTAAAAAAATCTGGTTTCCTTGACCACATTGTCATAATATGCATATATAACTGCTTATTGAATCCAGGCTGTGTAGACAACAGAAAGAACACTGGCTCCATACCATCACAATGCATGCCCACAACAAAGGGGAGGAAAGAACAGGCTCTTTCATTGTGTGTTTCTAAGTATTACCAACATAAGGGCTAAAAACATTACCTCTGTCTGAAGTGTATCTATATATCCATGCATAAGTTATTAACTGGGCTCCCTGAGCACAGTTGCTGAAAATATTAATATATTCAAATTATATTCTAGCTACTGCAAAAACAGTAGATCAGACAAATGTATTAAAATCTCTTCAGACAAAAGAAGTCACGTTATTTATAAAGTTCCTTCCCCTCCTTACTGGAACACAAACCTTCATTGTACATAATATATGAGAACGCAAGATGATCCTTAGATGTCAAAATGTGGCTTAAAGTTTGAATATAATCATAAAACAGTGACTCTAACACTTGCCATAAACAAATTGTCACTGGTATTATGTAACTTAGACTATTCACAAAGTATGAAAGACGGGACGAATTAAAGGTGGCTGCCAAACACTATGGGCCAAATCCGAAGGTGGGGCCAAATTGCGCGAGCGGACTGGGAATTGCAAACTCAGCATGGAATTCAGATTTACACCCCCCAGTGCTCGGACTGCTCCTATGGCTTAAATTAGGGTGAGATAAAGGCTTTTTTTTGTTGTTGTTGTTTGTCAGTTTAGACTGTAAGGCAGCAAAGCAGCGAGTGTCTTCTGCAGCCCCCCCCTGCTTGCTCTTTCTGGGAGATGGGAAAGTGGGATAAAAGTTCCCTAACTGCCGCAGGACCCGTTTTTGCATGGAGTGGCTTTCTAGGATGCAAACAAACATAGTCAGATTGCACCAGCAATGCAGCCTGAAAAGGGAAACACCACTTTCCAATCTGGTGGTCTTGGAATTTTTCATTTTATTCGACACATAGGGTGATGCCTCATCGGGCTGAGACCCTGCTCTTTGCTCCGACTCCTTAGGAAAGCTGGCACAGCGGTTTAACAACAGAAGATCATACATAAAGGCAGAAGGCCTTGTCTGTGAACAACAACTAATCATTCATAGATGGTTTCCTTTAGTCCAGGCTTTAAGAGTAATGTATATCTGATAATACGAGCACAGCACAGATTTAACTTAGCAACAGCTAATGGTTGTGTTAATGCCCTTTATCAGGGAGAACAACCAAACTAGGTGGTTGTCCACCTACTTCCCCCCCACCTTCCTTTTAAAAGTAAAATGACATGTTTTTCACAGCCTGAAATAATTGTTCAAGCAGAGATACTGGTTTAACTCATTATGAATTATTAGTGGAAAAGTGGGTCTCAGAAGTATGTTACATCTGAAATATTTTTCGTCACTTGAACATGTGCCGTCCAGAACTGGCCCTATTCTACCAGTCACTGGGAACAAACACTTCGCATTCACAGATGCTCCTAATTTGGTGTGGTTTGGAGTGTAATTTAGATCAAACGTATCCATGTAAATGAGTCAGGGTTTCTTAATTAGGTGCCTCTAAAGAAAAAACTTGGACCACATCAGTAGGTGTGGGTGTGGTGCCCACAGTACTGGAATCTTTCCTATAGATGAAGCTGAGTTTTGTTCAGGCGTACTGTAGGCTTTTCTTTCCCTTTTTTTTTTTCTTTCCCTTTTCTTTTTCTTTCCTTTTTTCTTTCCCTTTTTTTTTCTTTCCTTTTTTTTTTTTTCTAAAGCACAATAATAAATCTGCAGATGGCATAGACATAAAGACGCTACTTCAGAGGAGCTGTCTAAAACACTGTCTCTTTGGCAAATGCCTTAAAGTAGGTCATTCTGCTGTGATTTAGGTTTATATTTCATTGCCAGCTTTTTGTTCCCATTACAAGTAGGGTGCATTCCAGTCCACAGATTTGCTCTTCATTTTTTCAGATTGGGTTTTATTTACAAGAATTTGTAGATCTTCATAAGAAAATGGCCAATATCCTGTCAGAAGTACTAATCATGCACTTGACCACAAAAAGAGATGTATGAAGGTGATAACCTGTAAACGTTGGAATGCAAAATGTCATTCTCCAGAAACAAAAAAATGTATTGATTCTCTTAACATGGTGATTGAAATGATTGTTGCACCTTTTGCAATGTGTGAAAAATGATTTGATCTAACGTTATTTCAGAAGTCTCACAGAGCAGGGGAATCCGTTGCCCTAGTTCTTCAGGTATTTGCTTTTTCTTTTTGTATATTTGCCACTGAAAAGGATGTATTTCATAGCTTTACAAGAAAAACAAAAAATCATCAGGGTCTGTTTTCCCATCAAAGTGCTGGGAGATTTACATGCCAAACTACCACTAGCCTTAATGAATTACCTGCATAAATTCCCTTTCAATCGATAGTAGAATAGATCCTATTGTGTTATATTAATTATTTTGCACAGAACACTGACATTTTGGCATTAAAGTCTTTTTTGTTTTGGTTTGGTTTTAAGTTCCAATGAATATCTTAAGGAACTTCAAGCCTGTTATTTATTTTATAGCTTTATTCTGAGAAAAATCCTATATCTTTAGTCAGAAAAATGAAAAGCATTGCAATTTACTCTTTGATGACCTGGTCCTGGACATTTAATGTGTTAGGACCCAATATCCCAAAATAACAAAAAAAAAAAAAAAAAGGTGGGAAAAAAGCCCTTTTGTAATGAATTGAGCATTCTTAATTTTCATAAACAAAAAACATTTGGGTTAAAAAGAACGCTAACCCCAAGCAATATTAAGAGGTTACAAAATCACATAAATTAACTCCACCAGTGATATTTTACTAAAGCTTATGTGAGTGCAAACCAGAAGCAGGACTCTCACATGGTCTTGATTAACCGAAGAGTACTTAGCAGTAACCAGCCTTCCCCGAGCTGTGCTGGCCATATGCACACGTACGCCCACAGCACCAATATGCACATGGACGAGCCTTCAAAGGCTTGGAGGGCTTGGGGTGGGGCTTGGGAAGTAAGCGGAGAGTGGAAGTGAGAAGTGTTCACTGTGTCGTCGTGGGCAAGTGCCTTACCCTACTCATTCTTCACTTTCTCCATCTACATAACTAGGATAATAAAACTTACTGACCTGAAAAGGAAGTGAGGAGATTTAATTAATGTTTGAAAAGCTTTTTTGAGATTGTCTGATATTGAGAAATGTGGGATGAACAATAGGAGCTCTTTGAAACAGGGGCTCTATCTGTATTTGTGTACTGCACCTAGCACAATGGTGCCGTACAGCCACAGAGTCAACTGTGTCATAAATATTTAAATTAAAACTATGTTAATTATTTTTTTCATTCTGTTACTTGCTGATACACCAGTTCAGTACATTTTGAAGCTTGGTAGCATTGAAAGACACCAAGCATAATTACTTGCCTGTTATGAAAATCAGGGTTTATACTTTTAAATATGGTTGTGGAAATAGGAAGTATATGGAAACACAGGTAAAAATGTGGTTTTAATTGCTCATCATTCTTCTCATTAAAAACAGTAAGCTGTAAGGTATTCTTCAGGGAAGAGGTGAACTTTGCAAGCTCTCTTATTCCACAAAAAGAAGGACTAGGCATGATTGCAAAAACCTTGGTAGCAGGTCACCCCTGCCCCAAAGTGGATAAAATAAAAATGCATAAATGTGCTTCTGTAAGACTGGATTTCTTTTTTGCCTTTAATCCACAACCCATTGTTACTCCTGTCCTGTGCACACTTGTGCCTGGTCCACTAATTTACAAGAGAAGAGTTTAGTAGACCGATGTGTGCTTAGCAGAGAGAAAATGGGTTTAACTCTTTTCCTTCCCCCAAAATGAGCCCCGGGAAGCTATGGTAAATGGGACAATTGTTGGCATTGCTCCAGCTCCTTTCTAAAACTCTTCTATAGATGAAACAGAGAAGAGCACGTGTGCAAGAGCATGTCTCAATATATATTTGCCTGTCTCAATCTAGGAAGTGATTAATTCATTTCATGTAAATCTCAAAACGCTAGTCAGGGATGTATTTTGTGTTCCTGGACAGGCACCTACTCACTTTCCTGGTGCAAGAGGATGTTTCTCCTCCTCACATTTCCAGTAGCTGCTCCCCAGGCTTGTAAGAGTAAGGCTAAACTTTTCTCCCTGATGCTGTCCTGTGGCTGAAGAGCAAGAGGTGCTCATGAGTTGCCTGATTATAAAGAAAAGTCTTGATTCAGGAAACAATTTCAACAGATAGTCTTTCTTGTGCCCTCAGTTAAGGGCTTCTGTCCTTCTGCACATTCCTGAATCTGGACACTTTACCTGAAGAAAAATTTAACTGCCCATCCCACACTTGGGGTTGTAGGTCTCCCATTGGTTCTCTGAGGTTTCCCAAATAGAAATTTGTTTTATAGTCCTTCCATTCTGGGGACTGTTTATTCTTTTAAATAACTTCTACCTTTTTTAAAATTATTATTTTTCTTAATAAAAAGCATGTACTGTTCTTAATGTAATCTGTTCTTCTACTGTGTGAAAAAAGGGTTCTCCTAAGCTTAGATTTAATATATAAGCCAGCCTGAAACTGCTGATATGACACATAGTTTAGTAAGTGAAAAATCACATGTTTGCTACATCTTTCCTCCACCAACTTAAAGAAAAAAAAAAAGTTTGCAGACATCCCCTGCTTAGTATTATTAGATGCCATACTTTTTAACTTTATTTTCTGATTTTCCCTCAGAATTCTGGGTAGTGCTGCTGGACTTGTCATCACATTGTCATCGTGTCCTGGTGTGCGGGCTACTGTGGGGTTCTGTCTATGCATGGTTTTTTTATTTTTCTTTTTTTTTTACAAAAAATCTTCAATAGGTAGAAATAAGTCTGTTTGCATGTAGTTTGCAAAAGCCTATGTTCTTCACAATGTAGCTGCCACATGTTGCAAGGTTTGGGGGGGGGATGTGCTTTGTTTGTCAAGGTTGGATGCTTCTCTCTGTTCATAGACTTATGAACATGGGGGAAGGTTATTTTTCAGAACAACTAAAGCATGAATATTAATGAATTTTGTTATATATTAATATTAGTGCATTTATCTTAGATAAAAAAGTTCTGTTCTTGATGAGGAGCTTATTTCTAGTGAAATTGATGCAAACAATTACTAGTAAGAATGAAGAATTTGGGCAGGGGGGAAGGCAATCGGAAAGAAAATCATCATTCTCTCTCTGAAAGGACAGAAAGCCTGAATGGCATCTGAAAATGTCTTGCTGTGCTATGTACAGTACGGGAAAAATGGAGCAAAATGGAGTTTCTTGGACTCAAAGGTGAATCAAAAGGAATTGCCTTCTGCCTGGACAAGGCAGCCAGATAGACCACAGTAACAGATCCACGTGATAAACCAAGAGGCAACTGCAGAGCTCCCCAGACAACTTGCCTGAAGTGCCTGCCAAGGAGGCAGATGCTGCTGCTGGAAGAATATCTTCCACAGTTGGGCATCTGGGTTCAGTGCTTTCCACGTAAGGGAGAGGGATGGTAACGTCAGGCTGGCCCCTGTCTTCCCATTTAATTATTTCAACATCCATTTTATACTTTTGTAAATAACACGTGTTATCCTGCCTTTGTGAGGGAAAATAAGAAGCAAAGAGAGGGGGTTTGTGTGCAATATATCCCTTTGCAGGGGTGTCTACATGGATGGGTAAAGACAGACTCAAGCTTGGCTGCCCTGTGCTCCAGCCTGGTCAGATGTGAGACAGCTCGGGTCTGGGAGTCGCAGAGCTGCCTTGCGGTGGCACGGAGCTCAACCTAATAAGCAGAGCAGGCTGAGATTCATTAATTTAACATTAATAAGCACAGCTTATTAGCTCAGGCACAGTGCTGTATAATGCAGGCACACAGCTTCTGGAGCAGAGCTGCGTCCGCCCTCGCCAGCTCGGAGCGTGGTGCGCAGAACCCAGGCAGGGTGCTCCTCTTCCCTACTGCATTTTGCATTAGGGAGGAAAAAGTATTTTGCAGTCACTGGAGAAGCTTCTCTGCAAACAAAAAAACCCTCCAGGCTTTTAGATTGTACTGCTGGCTTATGCTGAGTCTTTAAGTCATTTAAACTTCTTGTGCCTCGGTTTCCCAATGAGTGTGTAATAGCTACCTCAAGATGCTGCTGTGAAAGCAGGTTAGGTGTTAATCGTAAAATACTGTGGGATCCTTAAAGAGCTAAATGTTCCTTCTGTCTCACTTGAACTATAGTTCTGTGAGTAAATTACCGGGTACAAATAATGATTTATCAGATAGGGATTGTTTGTGCTCAATTCATGTTTGTGCAGAGAGCCAGTGCAAGGTTTCTGCATTATTTGATGTCCTGTGTATGCCTGTAAAATAGGACCAGAAAGGTATATCAGTTTTATCTGGTACCAGCCATTAGCTCACTCTGGGAGTAAAATTCACTTGTTAGATAAGCAACGTGAAGGAGTGGAGTCCTGGGGAACTGGGGCGCTGTTTTCACAAATGTATGAGACAGCAGTATATGGGCAAATAAAAGCAGTATACAGCAAGCAAATACTCTCTAAACATGTTCAAGCAGAACAGGTTGTTTTCTGTAGCCCTTTATTTGGGAAAATCCCTACTCAGTTTGGGTTTTGTTATTTCTTTCACGTGTAGAGTATACTGGCTTGATTTGGTCATCTTCAGGAAGAAGTATGAATAGACTAATAGCAGTTGTGCTCAATTATTTTCAGTATAAGTCCTAATAAAACAATTTTTTATGGTATTAGACTGACAAGTGCTATGTGATATGTCTGTTCAGCCCCATATTTTGTCTCTTCTGCTTATGAGTAGAATAAATTTCATGCAAAGATGAACAGGGGACATTGGTGGGTTGGTTTTTTTTTTCCCATCAAATGCAAAAAACTTAAAAGAACAGGTACTGCAACCCCACGCTTTGCTTTTAATCCCCCTCCTGTGGGCTTCATATGCTGCACTGTGACTTCTTGCAGCTTCAGAGGGCTTGATTTAAGAAAGATATATGGCACTGGTGTTAATCCCTGCTGCCAGGCCTTTCTCACAGACTCTCTCATCAGCTGCTTTGTCTGGGTTTCTAAAGGAGGACCCTTCTGAAGTGCGTTTCACATTGTTATTTGTGCTTGATCTGGACCTACTCCTGCAGACTGGATCACCACAGAATGAAACCGTAGTGCAAGCTCACGGCTGTCAGTGATTTAGGGTAAGCATAGCCTTCTGGGCAAAGGCTGGATTCTCATGCTGAGCTCCTGTGTGTCAATGAGACGTACACTCTCATGTGCTGTACAGAAGTCACAGGCTTACACAGTCCCAAGGCCCAGGTCTGAAGAACCCTGTTCTCCTTTTTATCTGATAGAGAGGAAAGAAGGGAATAGGAGAAAGAGGGGAATACCACAGAAACAGCCTAACTATGGTCCTCCAGCTTCTCCCCATCAGAAACCCCTTGAAGCCCAGTTCAACGTTGGGCAACAACAGCCATCTCCACCAGCAAATACAGTAATTGCAGTACTATGCCTTAAATTAAACCAGTTTACTTATTTTTTTCAACTAATCAGAAAGTTTTGAACCTTCTGTGATTTACACTGAGAAAAACCTATGATTGAAGAGGATGGTGCAAGGTGCAGGTCAGTGGTGAGATGGGTTCATCATGCACGTTGGCACCCCTCTTTTGAAGAGTATCCCTAAGAGAGATGTAAATCTATGTTTTGTAACCTCTGCAAACTAGTCTTGTTTCCTAGGTTGATTTAAACAAACACACATTGCCTATACTTACATAATATAAACTTCATGTCATTATGAAAAATATATATATGCTGCTTTATTCTCATTTATGGAGTCATGAAGCCATTCAGGCTGGCTCCTGTCGTTTGGATTGACAAGTTCAAGAAAACATACCAGTTTTTATCCTTTTTTTTTGGTGTTTTCAGTATCTATTCTACTGCTGCTTCCATGTCAATGGAACAAAGCTTATGGAATAGCCCTATCCTTCCCTGAGGATGTGTTTGTGTGGCAGAGAAAGCTGACCTTCAGAGAGACTCATGATTGCTCCCATAATGCTCAGACCCCCAAATGACTCAAATATCACATCTATCTGCCTTCTATCATTCTGTGCCACTGTATTGAGTCAGTATACCTCTAGCTTCATCATGCTTCCTGCAGTGACACTTAGGTAAGAGCATGTGCTTATTTAGGTAGTACTATACTTATAGAGGTGTAGTCAAGCTCAGTATTGCACACATGTGCATTATGAAGTATTAGTATTTTATTGTTTGCATATTAGCGTGGGGTTTATTTCCTTTTATTTTCTTTTCTCCAAAACCCACCAGTCTTGGTCCAATTTTGCCAGTTATTCTACACATACACAGCAGGAAACAATTGCTGTCCCAAACAGATTATGTTCTAAAAAGCCAAGGCAGACAAAGGAAGTATTATCATCATTTTGTAAACAAGGAACCAAGGCACAGAGAGATTAAGTGATTTACCCAAGGTCACCCAGAACATCCGGTCAAAGCCAAGAACTGAACCTACGCCTCCTGAGCCTCAAGCAAGTGATTTAACTATGAGATCAAAGACTTATTGCATATACCTGATATCTCTCCCCTAAGACATAGTAACAAAACTTTTTTCAGGTTAGGATCAATGCCACATATGGTGCAGTAAATTTTGTATATGGTATATCTGTGCTGACAGCGTGTACCCACTTCTTGCACTCTGGTTCTTCCCAGGAAATAATTTCCCTTATTATTCTTCCATTGACTGCAATAAATTATCATCCTTCTCTAGATAACCCTCTGAAGGAGAGAATGTGTGCACACAGTACATCAGATGAATACATAGAAAACTGTTTTTCTGCAAGGCCAAACTCAGTCATTTTATGGACTGTTTAAAATCCTTCCATGCTTAATGAAATGGGGACGTTTCCATGACTATATGGACTTCATTTTGCAGTTTCAACTGGAAGCTGAAAAACAAGATAAAGGATCTACATCTCTTATATGTATATGCCAGGAGAATGCAGCAGAAATGATCAGTATAAAGGCATCATTCATTATGAGCTCAGAGTAGTCTTTTATTTGGAGTCTTTATTACTCACTCACTGGGGTCATTATATCATTCCTGGGATGAAATACTCCTCTGTGCACAGGCCCTCCATGGGGCCCTAGATCCCACTTAGTCCCTTCAAATTTAAGGGTAGTTTGGCTGAAAAGTGACTGTACAAAATGGCACCAGTTAGTCCCAACAGCAGGACAGCCTTGAAGGGAAGAACAGGACCTGCCCTTCATATGCTCCTATCTTGAGGTCTGCCGCTTCTTGCCCAGTCATTCTGCAAGTCAAACTGCTGCAAGTTGGTTTCCAAGTGAGCACACGATCTACGTACATCTTTACTGTTAATGCCGTGAAACACAAGAAGCCCAAGGTGAATGCAAGATCCTGGGTTGACTTTGTGGGCTGACATCTTTTGAAAATGGAGCTCAATGAGTGTGGAAACCACAGAGGAATGATAAGAGAGCCTCACTGTGCCATTTTTCTGCCTCTGTGGTATCTCAGCAATGTTAGGAGAGCAAAGGTGCACTTCCAAATCTCTCCTCAGCATGTCTTAGATGTTCTGTGTTGTCATAAGCTTCCTTGTGAGGTACAAGAGCTCATAAGGTATTTTCTTCGGTGAGGTTATTCCTATTATTATGTGCCTCAGCATATCACATGATCAATAAGATTGAACAGCAGGGATCTTAATGGTGAAAACATGGTGATCCAAAAGTCTATTGCTGGAGAAAATTAACCAAATTGGGCAAATGCTATACTGGAACATATTGCATTTGCCCAATTCAGTATACCTGTAGCATCGTAATCCAGATGTGTTTGACTGCATTGAAGGAAACAGAACTGTTCTGCTTTCTAGTAGAGGAAAAATCTGAGCTTTTGCTTAGACGTACTGATTTCTTGAGCAGGAATAGGATATACGTAGATACCATAAATCATGCTTAGTTTTGCCAAAGAACGTAATTATCTTTGGTATTTTGGATGACATTTCCAATAGGATTAGGACACCACACACAGATTCCTTTTAAAATTATTGATCTGTTAATACCACAGTTCTACTTACTTCTTTAGATGTTCAAAAAGGATTTTCATTGTGTCATAGTTTGGTCTAGGGAGCTTTTTTACCAGGCTCCTTATGGATTTGATGCGAGTGACGTTGTCCTGGATTTCTAAGAGGGGAAAAAAAGAGAAAATAACCACTTGAATGTCATATTAGGACATTACTTTGCCCTGTACTGTATCTGGTACCTTAACAAGAAAAATCATCATTAGCATATGATTAAAATGAGAATATATCATACCTTCTGTCACCTTAATAGAGAGCAAGAGTAATTTACAAGGATCAAAAATTCTCTCTTAATTTTAAGGAAGCATTTTCTGGTTCATGGAATTATATTCTTATGCTTTTCATTTATTTTATTTGACTATTAGACCATCATCCCAAGCTAAAATACCTCCAAGTAGTAAGGGACACACATCTTAAATGTTGTCCAGTGGTGCAGCATCTGTGATGGATGCACTTCCCAGGTAGTCCTTGTTGTCTGTTTTCTTTCTCATTGTAATTAAATCAGCTGTATTTATGCATCTCTATCCTGAACATGAACCCCATCATGTTCAGAAATATAAAATGCTTTGCTGTTCTTTTTAGTTGTGCTTTCTGGTGATCAATTGTTTTGAGAAACTATTCTACTGTAGCTATTTTCTAATACCTGTAAAAATTTGTGTTTCAAACTTATGATTAGTAGTAAAGAATGCAATACTAAGGGCTTTAATCTCTCTTTTGAGGTGACAAGAAAATTGCTATCCTTTTTGTTAAGATATACCTTCCTGTTTCAGTATGATTCATAGTTTCGTGGGAAAGGTTTGACTGATATTTTCATCGATTTGTACAAGATGTTGCAACTAAAACAAAGTCATGTACAACTGTGCTTTCGTTTAGGAACAGATTAGATAAGGTGCCAGTAGGTCTGACGTACGGAAAGCATCTTGCATGTTACATGCCCTAGATAACCTGAGAATACTTTTCTGATCTTATCATCTATGATTTAATTATCACCTATCATTCTTCGTATATGTTTCTTTTTAATATTCATATTACCCTAGCACCCGGAGATCTCAATCAGGATTGAATCCCAGTTGCAGTAGGTGCTGCATAAGCATGCATGGTGATTAGTGCCTTAATTCAAAGATTTTACCAAAAAAAGTTCCAAGCAAAAATTTCCTGTCACCAAACTGAATTTAAAAATTAAAATTGGTAGGCTAATATTCCTTCCTCATCATGTATTCTTAATTCCTGTTGAGATTAATATTTCATACACACAGATATAGATGTATATATATTGTTTATAATTTGAACATTTATATAGATATGAAAGACGAGCTCAAAGTAGTCAATGCATAGGTATTATTTTCCAATAAAAAACCCGAAAACTTTCACATAGATTTACTCTATAGGAAGTCATGCAATTGGCAATACCGATGATGAAGTTACACACAAATGAAGAATACAATTTCTGTGTATTTTACTCTTGTTCTGATCTGACTTATATAGAACCTTGACTTCTGAACAGCACAAACTCCCCCAGTCTTTCAACCCAGTCATCCCTTGATGTTTTCTGCCACAAGCCATTCGTACTGTTTATTTTTGCCTCATGGATGATCTGTCCAGTGGAAATATGACTGAAGCTACGAATGAAAATGACATGAAATTTGTAGAAGTGACTTTATTGTAGGAAGGGGGTACAAATTCTTTGGGTTTTTAAGTTGTACTTCTTGATGTGTATACATGCTATGATCTTACCAGATAAGTTATATTTAGATTGGGGCTGCCCTGCCTGTTGCTTACAGCAGTTTCTCACATAAAGATTCTCAATTAGTTTATTTTTGAATTCTGTTTTCTCTTGAGAATTCAATGGACTTGAGTGGAACCGGAACACTGAGGTAGGGAAAAACTCAATGGAAGGAAAGTCTCACTGTTTGTCCGTTGCAAGGAAATGTCATACAGTAAAACTTTATCATGCTCTCTTGAAGGAAATGTCTCTGCTCTGTGTTGATTAACACCGATACCAGCTTGATAAGCACCTTCCCTACAGAAACAGCCACATTGCAGAGGTTACGCTTCCTTATAAGATGTATTTGTAAAAGAAATAAACTAAAAAGAGCAATATTAATTTACAAACAAATTATTTATTGAGAGAATGGCAAGAGTAGAAAGCTTTGTTTTAGGGCTTATTGTACCAAAGTCATCAGTACTGGTATACAGGAGAAGAGAACTTTAGATAGGCACTAAAGCACAGAACTTGTAGAAATTTTGCATAAAATTATTTTGTGAATCAGTCTATTTGCTAATTGTTAGTCTATTGTAAAAGAAGAAAAACCAGGCAACATGTGGTAACTTTAGTCAGCATTTCTGAGCTGGGAATGATAAACACCTCTGCCTGGCTCTGGCATTTATCAGTACTGAGATATTATTACCACATAGAGTCACAGCATGGTTACTGTTATCATCAAAAAAAAAGAGCCAGCTAATCTTAATGGTTTGTAAAGCCGTTACCTGCACTGGTCTGACATTTATCATGATCATTTTACCACATGAGTCCTACATTGCAAAGGTATTTTATCTGGAAGGGACATCACTATGAATTATTATTTGCAGCTAGGTAGAAAATTGTATGTTGTAGATACCTTTTCTCATTATAAATCACAGTCACATTTCACCATTTCCCACACAAAGCTGCTGAGCCCAGGCTTTTTGCCATAACACTTAGTCTCACTCCCTTTTATAGTTCCATGAAAATATTGGGTAGTCTTTCATTAAAATGGTTGATATTGGTGTTTTTTTTTAATGCTATATACACGCTTGATTTTTCTCTAGTATAAAAGAATTTGTTTTTCCACTTGAGAAGCTGAAGAGGATAAACTGTTCAATTTTTTTATTAAAGCTTGCTCTCGCTTCAATTTTTGTGGCTGGGCTTGTCTTTACTCTTGACCTTGTTGATGGAATATTTAACAGATCAGATGCAAGATCTTATGTTTCATTTGCAATACCTAGGTATTTGCTTTCTTTCTGTAGTGCCTTGAGTTCCACTTTCCTAGAAATTTTCCCTTTTCAGATTCCTAAGTAGGAAGATTTTTTATTTTAATTTTTCTTGAGGTTTTCTCTTTACCATGCTCAAACGGAGGGAGGAAATCCTTAAACATGGGTTTGTATAAATAGCTGTGGAGAAGGTATCTCCCTCTTTGCACTGTATTAAGAAGCCTGGCAGTACAGGGTGCAAAGGAAGGAAAATACTCTGAACAGCTGTTAAATTCTCCAGCTAAGTCTAGAAAATGAAGCAGACCAGTTCTGATAAACTGAAATAATGTTATTTTTCATTATACACTTTTTATTGTAAAAATTGGTGAAAATCTGGGGAAAAGATTCCCATTTTGGAAAGTTAAACTCTTTTCCCTGTGAAGATTTCTGAAGGAAAAGAGTTGTCATAATCACATATATCAAATAATGAAAGGATGGTTAATCCTTTTTGCATTTGTTGGGCAAAATATGGAAGATGTAGGTGATAATTTCAGCAGATCAGGATACTATGAAGTGAATCGCAGATGGTTTTCCATGTAATATTTTCATAGAACATATATTTAGAATTTGGGTTACTGTCTTTAAAAATAGGGCTGGCTCCCTTTAACAGAGCAAAACTGTGGAGATGCTCTCTTGTTTATATTTAAATGAAGAATGCATTGAAAAATCCCACTTAATATTATATAAGCTCTTTTGTAAATGAGCTTTGGATAAACATTTGAGCACAAAAGAAAACATGATGTGTCTGTAACATTAACAGTGGCTGGGTAAAAATGAATGAAGAAAGTAACCTTTAGCACTTGTGTCCATAAAGAATACTTAAGCAAATCCCACCGAATCTTTCTTTTAATCATTAATTTTAAATGGACATAGATGTTTACAACAAGCCACTTTGTTTCAGAACAGGAAGTCCAGGGTTTATCTCCAATAATTCACGTTTGCTAGGAGAGGATGCATGTCTCTAACCTGACATGCATTCATTATTTTGTAAGGTACTGGAGTCTGACCCGTGACCCTCCTCAGACCTGCTGCATTATTCATGTCTGACTTACTTTGTATAGTTTTACTATAGCGCCCATTTCCCTTTACCAGGCATTTCAGTGGCTTGTGCATGTTTAATGTTAAATGGCATTTATGGCTCACATTAATGCCTAATTTTATCACGAGCCATGGTTTCTTTTTATGCTCTCGAGCCTCGCAGCTGAACTGCTGAAAAAACAGTGATTTATGATTCTACATAAAATATGAAACTATTGATCTGCCACCTAATCTATGTTTTGTTGTTGTTTTTTAGGCATGGTTTTCTCTGATTTTCTTACATGGCTCTTCTCACCTTGTTTTGTTTTTTTTGGATAAGATTTCTGCTGTGGTTAAAACGTCATACACTGTTGCTACAGCAAAATCTGCCTGCCAAGAGTTTTTCCAACAATTCACGACTGATTCAGCTGCTGAGAGAAAGACAGGTCTTGTCTGGGGCTTTTTTGGTTTGTTTATTTCATTTATTTTTATTTTTTTAATCGGAATTGAGTGGTTTAGGTGGATTTTCGAGTGCTAATGAAATTGTGAGACTTATGGCGCTGGCTACAGCCAGCCGTAGTGTGGGCAGACGCTCTGTGAGCTTCCCCACTGTGCTGCTGTGCAAGCATCCCCGCTGTTATGTTTGCTATAGTTTTAATGTCTGTGAAAAATTCCTGATGCAACTAAATTATGTTCTGCCCTCTTGTTTGTATAAATAAACACCCGACTTCTTAGCCAATTCATCTTGCTCTTGCCCATTTTAGAGGCTTGCCCTGTCACACAATGCTTAACCCCAGTCCTTGATAGCTTTGGTGTTATCAGGGAATGAAAACTTGCTTAAAAGAGAGTGCTCTGTTGGCTCGATTTTTTTTTCAGAGACATCAACTGCCCAAAACTCCGTTTTCATTTGTTAAGTCTTCATATTCTGGAAGTCATGCTGGTTAAAATGCACAGGTTTTTATGTATAAATATATAGATAAATTTATTCGTATCACTTTTAATGTCAGGATATTTTAATGTTACTCTATGTAACATAAAAGTCCCAAATTTTAATCACTTGCAGTATGCTATGGCAATCGTCTCATGCAGATACATTGTAAAATATTTTCTTGTTTTAAAAAAAAATCTATAAGAAGTGTTCAAACTAACTAATGTTTGCTATAAGGAAAATAACCAATTTGTGATCTGAATTGATTTTACTTTTTATTCATGCCTCAGAAATAGATGTTGCAAAAGAAAATGAGAATTGCGTGAAACCTCTTTATATGGGCAATTGATGAATTCATCCTATGTGATATAAAGTGGAGTTTGCAATGAATATTCATACAACTTTTGCGATCCATTAGCAAGACCCAAGACAATGAGTTCGCAACTCAGTCCCATTTAACAAAAATATATGTGGAATTAATGGGAAAAAACAGCACTTACAAAAGTTAAACTTTAATGTATCAAACTCCAGGTGCTGGAGTTTGAGGAAAATAACCAATAATAGTCATTTTTTACATATTTGATGGGACTGATTATGCAATGTGCAACTCTAAATGGCTTATAGCACATTGTAGCATGGTTCCATCCCATTGGCTACAGTAGGGTGCAGGCAGATGGATGACAGTGACAAGGAGAGAAGTGCTTTTGCTTAGCCGTGCGTTAAGATGCCATCCAGAAGCTCTGTGCACTGCAGACACTTCATTAGGATGCCAGGATAATGGTAAACTACCACTCAGAGTGACACCCCATTTCCTGCTTACTGAGCTCTCCAACCTCGGCAGATGTCAACAATCTCACAGTGCTACAGAGCAGACCTAACTTTCCAGGCACTTTGACTCCAATTTTTTTCCCTTAACAGTGCCATACATTACATGCAATATGTAACAGCAAGTACCAAACAGAAAACAAAATTTGCTGCCCTAATTATAACAAAGCAGCATCTGACTTAGGTACTGCATGCCCAGCGTACATACAACCAGTTAGCAGCATAAAAGAGGAATGATCTTTGTCAGTTAATTTTGGGGGTTAATTAGACTTAGGACTTTAATGGCTAATGGATAGTCTGATCCCAACTGAAATGATTGTGCTTCACTGCTAACTTCTACCAAGCATCAGAAAAATATGCTGAGCTCTTTCCTGGTATTTAATACACTGTTACAGTCTTGTGCAGGGTTTTCTGCACAGAAAGAGCAGACTTGAGCATCTGGATGGTGTGATATTTTCTCTGCAAATGCACAACTTGAGGCCGTAACGCACCTCCCCAACAGCAGTTAAAGCCAGCAGAGAGACTGCGCTATGATGCTTGACCTGCACTCTTTTCTAGAGAAACACAAATAGTTGCTCACGCTTTCAAAAATTGTCTTCAGATACAGAAACAGTATCCATAAGGTCACTATTTCTAATTCAGTTTAATTTCTTGAACCTACTGGTGTGTGATCATGTACGCTTTTGAAATCAGGAAGCCTGTTTATTTTATAGATAGGGGTTTTTTTCCCCACTCTTTTTTGGCCAGAGGTGACTTAACAGTAGTGCTCTGCCCTACCACAGCGGTGGCCCATCACTTATTTTTGTTGGGTGAAGTGGTGGATGCATGACTGCCAGCTCCTGAAATCCCCTCTCCCCTCTTCTTCACAACC
>NC_133977.1:40963871-40988871 GCF_047716275.1 Strix uralensis | reverse complement strand
TCGCACCTATCAAAACAACAGGCAGGGCTGCCACGCTTTCAGCTCGAGGAGCGGAGCGGGCGAGAGGCAGCACCGCCGCGGGTGTGAAGGGACGCCGCGCTGCATCCCGGTGGAATGAGGTGAAGGTGGTCCAGTGCCCGCGGCCAGGTGGCTTCTTCAGTCCAACCTGTTTTTCTCCTCTGTGTCTTAAGGAAGGACTCTTAAGCATCATTTTTCCCTTGAAACTGTTTTTCCCTTTGAAAAGCTTTTTTTTTTTTTCCTATCTGTTTTATTTTTCCCCGTTGGAAATTTGATCTCATGATATGGCTATTAGTGTCAGGTCTCTCACTGAAATGTCACTTATTGCCGTTCTCTTTTGTGGGCTCCTAAGAGCATCCTTATGGTAGTTGTGGTGGGATTCAGTCACTTAGATGCTGGCAGCTAACCACATTGGAGAGTTATCCTGTTGTATCTACGTTATCCTCCAGCCGCGCCAAGATGTGAGGAGCTTCTGGGACACTTCATGCAGTGTCTCAGGTGCTCTAAGTCGTATCTGAATGGCACTAGAGACATCGTATTTTAGTAAATATATTTACCTGATGTAGTTGAGCATTTACTAATTTATTTAGAGATTGTATCTGTAGACTTGCAATCTAGATCATGATCCACCCAACATTGTCTTCCACTACCAAAGGGTTGGGGAAGGGGCATGAGAAATTTGGGTGTGTGTAAGAACTGTTGTCCCAGCACACCTTGACAGAAATCTCTTGTTATGGAAATATTTTGATCTATAACTACAGATCTTTCAATCTATAGGATACAGCTGCTTCCATGGCTGCTGGCTCACATTGGACATGAACCAACACCATTCAGAAAAGACCAGGTAAATCATCAATTTGTGTTTACTTAGCTTTGTCCCACTGATTTCACTGCATGGATTTCAAGGGAAGATCCCCTTTGCAAATGGTTCCTACCTTGTATTAAGCCTCAGCAAGGATTTGTTAAAAAAGCTTTGATCACTGGCTACCTGTTAATACACAGAATACTAAAGAGCCTTCCACAATCACAAGGGGCAGTACAGAATTATTCTTATTTTTTTTATTTGTTATAAGCATACTATTTGTAATAATTTATGGACATTCTTGAATTTATAAATATCAAGGCTTTGCCAAATATTTTAACTATCCCTCCATGGCAAATTGTCTTTAAATACTGGCAGTTTTTTCTTTTTAACATTTACTTGTGGACCAGAAACACTTGCAGTCTATTGCCCCTGGCCTTCTGTGAGAATGTTAGTTAGCAATGCTCATAAAAACTCAATTCATCAATGTGAACATAATTTGCTATGAACAGAAAGCTCACAAAAGGGTGAATTTGTCAGATAGACAGGTGGCCTGAGATCTCTCCCTGATACTGAACGATATGAATAATAGATTCTGGTAAATGTATGCCAAGACTTGAGCTGTAAACACAGCTGCCTCCATTCCCTTCCAGAATAACAGCTTCGAGAACGAAAGCACAGGAACCACAGTTCCACCTGAGGACTAAGCCTGTGCACGTACACACACACACAAACACACACACACACACACACACACACAAATGCAATGTACTTGCAGGCTTACAAAGAAAAACAAGCCCAGAAAAAGGACATAGCCGTTTCCAGCTCCTTTTGCAGACCCTTACTATGAACGGATTTTAACATGTGTGGAGAGCAGAAGGAGAGAATAATAGAAAACATTTAAAATATATTTTAAAATATCTGCAGTCACAGAAATAAATCTTTCTGCAATCCAAAGGAAAAAAAAAACCCAAACCCTCAGCTGGCTTTTGTAGGTAAAGGATCCAGACGCAAGACAAAAAAAAAGGCGTCATAAAGTTACAGTTGAACATGTATAAAATAAAATTATAGAGCTTTTTTGCTTTGATACTACTTCCAAAAATTAGTTAACTGTGATGATCCTAGCTAGACTTGCACAATGGTGGGGTTTTTTTGTTGCAGGCTATTGGTATTTATTTATACTGCATTCAGTTTTAGCTGGGGTTTTTAGGCTTAAATCATTAATTACTGTCCATAGAGTAGGTTAGAAAGATATTATATGTGCAAAAATGACCTTTAGGCTTTTGTAATGAACAGCTTTCTGCTGGATGGTTGCCCAACATAACTTTAAAGCAGGCTGAAGTCTGTTCCAGGCAATTCCAGTGACCGACGGTACAAAAGGGTCACTATAATGTTTGGAGACCCGTGGGAAGGACCTAATCCCAGGTCAGGCCTCTCTGGCAACATCATATAGGTGGGAGGAAAAGAACCATGGGACAGTGACTTTATGTTGCTGAAAAAAAACCAAACAAATCTTAAAATGGACTCAGTTGGGTCCAGCCACGTTCACTGTGAGAGAGCTTTAACAGTGTGGTACAAATGCTCTGATGCTGTTGACTTTAAAGGGCAGACGTGTAATGAAGAGGATTGCTGGCTGAAGTGCTTGTTTTGGGCTATCAAACGCTTTTATTTTTGCAGTTCTAGCTGAGGACTCTCAGCTCTATTCTTTGCATGGTCAGGGTTTGATATATTGTCCCCCTTATTGGTATAAAACAAAGGACTTTTCCCACACTAGCATGCCTTATTTTAGGGATAAGGCAGGCTCCTTATTTGATCCTTCTCTGGCAGTGATATAGCCCAGGAAATGAGCTGGGAATTGTATCATCTGAAGTTCATACATGTTTGTTAATATTTGTTATTTAGGGAGGATGCTTCTCTGTAATGAGTTGGCTAAGGTGAGAGAGATGTAGCACTGAACGCAGAACCAACACATCCTAAAGCTCCCAAAATGTGACCGCATATGAGATATTAAAGGCAAAATGGAAGTTCTGAACAAATGAAATCACTGTCAGAATAATAAAAGAGAAATGAGCTATGATCTAATCTGTTTTCTAGCAGTGTCACAGAGGAGCTATAATAAAAGCTATTTGCAAAGTTCAGAATCATTTCCCGTGCAAAGCCATTCACACACTATACGACTCTGGACAAATGGAGGGGGTCTTGGCTTTGCCAAAAAATTGTATGTGGATAGTTTACTATTAGTTTTAAGTTTGTGCACCTAAATTTCCCAGTTGGCTGCAATTTAAGCTCCCTCCCTCTTTGAGATGGCACATGAACTTGTGCACCTGGCTTTCTCCCTCTATTTTTGGTATATCATCTTCACCACTTTCCAATTACAAAATGCAAGAATAAAGGACGAACAGAAAATGAATAGTCACATCACTGATGCTTATCTAACCTGCCTTTGCACCATACATGCTATAAATGAGAGCATGGCAAAAGATGTATTGTGTCCTCATTGGAAATGCTCTTTCTGTTCTTCTCCTTGGAACAACGCATGAAGTACAATCCCAGTTACAACGTGCCTCTAGTTCTGTGGCATCGCCTCTTTAAGCAATGTGTGAGGAAGAGACATAACAAAAGGGACGCAAGGAAGGATGAAGTGAGTTTC
Source organism: Strix uralensis (assembly GCF_047716275.1). NCBI lineage: Eukaryota > Metazoa > Chordata > Aves > Strigiformes > Strigidae > Strix > Strix uralensis. Next base: position 40,985,401 of record NC_133977.1, on the reverse strand, counting down.
ATAAATGCCTGTTTCCTCCTTGGTCTTCACAATGAATATTTAAGTGATCAAAAAAATGATGGAGGTATACCTAGGGGTAGTGAAGCAGCTGCTCCATACTCTCCTCCTTTTGAAGCAAGTAAAAACAACTTAAGGCTGTTCAAAATAGTGATAGTTTCCCTGTGTTATTTTTTTCATTTGAAAGGGGATATTGGTTGGACAGCTGGAAATGGGACGGAACCAAAGGGAAGAGAACATGGAGAAGACCTGAGCTGACCTTGCTCTAGGCTGTGGAAAAAGTATGAAAAGGTGGAAAACAACAATATCTGCTGATTTCTGCACAAGTGGAATAACAGCAACCGAGCTCTATATAGATCTTTCTCATTTCAATTCAGTGCCTTTTACCATAAGTAGATTAAAGCACGGCAGAGGGAGAAAAAGAAAAAAAAACAAACTATTTCTGCAATGTGGCATCCACCAGTTTCAAAATTGTGGACTTCTACAGTGGAGTTTTAAGAGCAGGATGGACCCCATGTATATCTATAAAGGCTCCCTGTCAATCAGAGGCCCTGATGACACACAGATGGAAAGAAATGAACTAATTAGCATCAATGGGAAGAGCAGCAATGACAGTGAGCTGTGGGACCTCCCCAACTCCCTAGAGCCTGACAGTATGGCTGGGAGCTTTCCCTCTAAATGTTTTGGTGTGCTTATTAGTTATTGCCTGTCCAGGATGGCGTCTATTAGAAATGAAGTTTGATATGGTCATTCCTTCTGAAGACCTGGTGATGAGCAATACTAAATCACCTCCTGGACTTCATGGGGCTGGGCACTGCCCTCTGTCAGAGGGACTCTTTCAGACTGGTTTTGTTGCTTAGCAAAGAGCCCTGCAAAAACACACCTAGGATCCATGTATGCAACCATCATGCAAGTCTCAAAATGCAAAAGTGAGCAAATCACTTATCTACACCCAAATCTCTTGGTTGTCTTTGCACAAATCTCCCCCTAATCCTCCCAATTCCCATTCCTTATCTGACTTTCCTCTTTGCTTGTCAGTCTTTTTCTTTCCCTCAAATATGTCTCATGCTTCAAAGTAAAAAAAAAAAAAAAAATAAAAATCACAGAGTGAAGGATTTATTCTGTAGCAATAAATCTATTATCTGGTATATGGGTAAGGTAAAGAATCTTATTCTTTTTGCATTTTACTGGACATGGGAGTTACTACACAAAGTGATAAGATAATTCTCCCGCTGCCTGCAAAAGCACAATCATGCAGTCAGCATGAGTCACCAGCAAAAACCAAAGAAGTCAAATAAATATATGATGTATTGCCACTATGTGGGAAGGCCTAATGTGTGGAGACAAATATTGAGGTCTCTGTCTGGTGGAAGACAGTATTGCTGTATCAATAGAGATGACTGTGTAGCTGGCTATGGTGAACTGAAATGTGGGAGCTCACCCAGTCATGTCATTGCATGGTGGACTTCACAGGGTAATTTTGGTAATTTCTCACATACTGAACATTAAAGCTAAATGGACAGCTTAAAAATAGAAAGAGTAATCCAACCCTGCTACCTACTCTATTATAATGTTGGTGTTATTTGTTTATACATAAAAAGTATAAATCACAGAATGTATGTAACTTTCATAGCATTTTTTTCAAGTGTTTCCATTTCTAGTTGACTTATGACAGAGCTGAAGATCAGGCTGTGTAGAAAATATGAGACTACCTATGTGCCTAAACAAGTATTTTCTGAAAGAGAAAGTTGATTTGTGTTATCTAACTTTGATATTATTGAAATCTACCTCTGTCTGTACTTCTAGAACTCCAGTCCCAACAGTACTTGAATGCAAAATATTATTTGTATTTCTGTTGATAAATTATTCTTCATAACAGTATCTAGTCTTTCTTTCTGATACAGCCTCTCATTTCCACCTCCACACTGCTACATGGTTCCCTAATTATGTCTAATTATTGCACCACTATCAGCAATAACAAAAAAGAATTTAGTCAGGTAAGCTTGCCATGTTATTTTTGCATATGTGACAGATAACCCTGCTGTTTCCATTGCAAATACATTGCCAGTACAGTAAGTGTATTTACAAAGGAAAAAGTGGTATATAATGAACCACGTTTTATAAGCAAGTAGATGCATTATTATTTATGACAAGGAACATACTACATAGCTCACAGTGCACAAACTGATCAAGAAATAGGACGCATACATAGATTTTCTGATCTTTTGCCTGTTCCCAGAAGTCACAGTAAAACTACATGGCTCTACAAGTAAGAAATGACCTTAAAGCCACAGGAGAATCCCCATGTGTAGGGGAGTCCTTTGGTGACTTCAAGCTGCCACACTGAGTCTTCTGAAGTTATGACTTGGAGCTGTCTCAGCTAGACCTCAGCTTTTTGTCCATAAACTCACAAGATAGATGTGCCACAATAGCCAAGGTCTAATTAAGCAGAAATATCCAGCAGAGTATTAATAAAACCCATTTTAAAAAGCAAATATACTACACTTTTTTAATTGGAAAAAGGGAATTCCAGGAAATTAAAAATTGCCAGCATATTGTGCACCTATGACCAAACAATGAAAATAAAAGTCTGGGATTGTGAATGAATTAAAGAAAAAAAAGGTGAACATTCCTCCCATGGTTATGTAACCAACCTCCTGGAAAACACACTTTGATTACCTTTGTAGAAGAGACAGGCTGATGCACTCGAGGAGCACGATGCAGCAGCCTCACATTGGAAAGGCTTCACAATCTTCTAACATGCATATAGCTCTCAGTAAAGCCTCCAAGCTTCTGGGCAAAACATTCCTACATTATTTCTCCAGCATGTTGTCTTCGAGTGAACACCTCCTTTGCCTCCTGATGTAGGAGGCACACAGCTGGGGTAAGGGAGTCTGCAGTCATAAACTAAAAAAGAGCTGCCTCTCCCAGGTCACAGTCCCTAAAACTACTCCTACACTATTTGGAGGTTTGAGATAGCCTTAGACTTATCTGAATGTTTTTTGGGTTATTTTTAATAGAAAATTTATAAGTGTTTTGTATACACATACACACATATATATTATAACAGCTGACAAGAATAAAAGAGTACAAAGCGAAACTTATTTCTTCACTAAATATGCAGTTTAATTCATCATATATATAAAAAATTGCAAACCTAAACTAAAATACCACTTCCCCCACCAAGACCCAGCGGTTTGGCATATTTGAAGAAAAGTTCCTAAGTACCCCAAGCTGCTTTCTATGTTTAGTGGAGAAGCCTGAGTGCACCAGTAAGTCTATAACTCCACTTGAACTATTGCACTAAACATAGAGATGGCCCTTTCTTCCCTAAAACGTTCTGGGCCACAAGCTGGATGTGTCAGCAATATAGCAGATGGGGAAAATGTATACAAGTATATTAATTTTGTGGCCCAGATTTATGCAGAACACATATTTGCACAGATTTCATATAGGATTTTAAATCTTGTTTTAACCCTTACGAGAGAGATGTGAATAGCATGAAAGTATAGCAGAAATGTTTGTAGAATGGGGGAATGGAAACGAGAGGGCGTTGCTGTCACTGCTTGCTTTGGTACCTGATTTACACAAGTTAATCTGCGTGCCTCAGTTTACTCTCTGTGAAATATTTATATTAATGTTAGCAGTTTCACAATGATTTTGCAAAGCTTAGTTAATTAGCTCATAATTAGTTAGGTTCTTAAAGCTTCCTGGATGAAAGCAATGCTGAGTGAATAAAGCCGAAATAGAAAGAATATTGTGATATTTTCTTTTTTTTTTTTTTTTTTTTCAAGGAAGATCTGCTGTTCACAAATATTCAGGTGAGCATTTTCATTTGCTTGAAATCTCCCAAAAACAAAAAGGGCTGTGCATGCCAGCGTGGAGAAGTATTTCTGAGAACATTCATACCAGATGTGTGCTCATGACCATCCTGAAAAACTCTTTTCATTGTTTGCACAATGATTTGTCAACGAGTTATAACTGTTCATGAATTATTTGCCAAATGAAAAAATAGATTCCCTAATGGCTTTACAGGCTGGTTGATACACACTTTTCAAACTACTTTAACTGTAGCCATTTAGAAACGAACACAGTCGCTTTGGTGCGACACCCTGTCGCAGTCAGAGATGTACCCCTCTCTAGGATGGGGTGCCTCAATTCGTTTTTACTGTGGTCCACTGAGAAACTCTAATGAGGTCCACAAATTCATTGTATTTTTTTTTTTCCTGAGGTTTTCTGAGTAAACGTAGTGGTGTCGGCTGCGCTGGCAGCAGTGCGGCAGCCCCAGCTGGGCTGGCCATCACCGGCGTCGCGGGCTGCTGGCACAGCTGGGCTCCACCGCGGCACGGTGAGGCTGCCGGGACCGAATGAGGCTCCTGCAGGACCAGGGGCCGGCACTGATGGGCAGCTGTGGGAAAATTCACTCACAGAGTGGCTCTGCAGCAGGGTTTTCTGTTCGAGGAAGCCTGGGGTAGGACTAAGCTCTGAAGAATTTTATGTTTTTTTGGTTGAATAGATCAAGCTTTTAAAAAAAACGGAAAAGCACCCAGGTTTTGCACTATTCACTATATGGTGGGTCTTACAGCACTTAACTTTTGTGTTCCTGGCAACCGTGATGGGACCCCCCAGCTCTTAGTGAGGTGTTCAAAGATCCTGGGCAATGCACTAAAAGAGATTCAGCAGCTTCAGCATGAGTGCAGCCAGAAGCCTGAACTGACCCAGGACTGTAAATACACCAACAGCAGAGGAACCACAAAGAAAATGTTCTCCCAGATTCTGCTGGAGATGTAAACGACTCTCTCCGGGCTTCCTTCCCAGCTTCTCCCTCTCTCCTGTGCTTTAGGTGGTCATGTCCTTTTCTGAACAACACGGCAGCATCGAAACCTCAGCCCACCCATTGCTTTTCAGGAAGGAAAGAGCTCATTCGCTATGGCGTTAATGTATAAGCTAGTCTGTAAAGAAACTTGAGTTAGAAGTATCACTTTATACTATTATAAAGTAAATACTTATAACACTGAGTATTAGTAAATACTGAATATAGTAAATACTAAGTATTACAAAGTTTCCTGATGTGCTCTATAACCAACCTCAGGCATCTTCTGTGAAAACTGAAGCGACTTTAGGATTATCACCTGGCTTATCTTTGTCTATTTCTGAAGTTTATCCAGATAAACTTTATGTTGAGGCATGTTTGGGACAGGTAAGGCTTACAGACACAAATAATTTTGTGAGACTGGTACTAACTGCTTATTTTGTGTGCAAATTTATCTTTATGTTGCTATACATGCCCACACTATGGGTCTGTACCTTTTTGTTCAAACCAACATAGCCAGAGAAGGATAAAGACTGCAAATCATGCCTTAAATTTAAGTCAGCCCCAGAACGTTGAGGGACTTCATGACTGACACACAGTGGAAGTGACAGACAGGAAAGCCCTGTTAACCCTCAGGTCCAGAAGATAAGCTAAAACATTTTCAATGAATTCATCGTGCCTGGCATCATAAAAGTGGCTCAGTTCATTAGGTGAATAATTTCCACTGAATTTTTAGCACAACTTCCATGGAAGTAATGCACAAAAGGAGATCAGTCTAAACCATCCGTTAAAATATTCTCTGCAGTAAATTTGACAAGCTTAAGCAAAAAAATATTTGTATCAACTGAAAAGCCTGCATTTACGTAGTACCTTATTCAATAACTCAGGAGAACATACAGTATGCTATCTGCAGGATAGCATTTTTTTTTTCCTCCAGATGTCTCTTTTTCCTTCCAGAAGTTGCAGAGCATTGGACAAGCAGTAACAGATGATGAACACATGCATAACTACAAATGGGCAAGCTGATTGTTTTCAGAATTGGTATAAACATTTGCTCTTGGATTGAGATTTAGCCCATAGCAAATCTTTACATTCTCGTTATAAACCTCTGACAAAAAGAGCTTCTAATGAAAATGCTGACAGTGTGAAAACGTGGTTATGGTCAGGAAAACAAATGGATAAAAAGTGGCATTTTGTAGTTCCATATGTATACTTCATCAGGGAAGTCTTTGCTAAGTTTACATTTCAAAGCAAAAGCTTGATGATAACTGCTTCTCCTACCCTTCCTATTTAGGGCCCCCAAACCTACTACTATTACTGCTGTCTCCTACACTAGCATTTAAAAAAAAAAAACCAACAGAGGCTGGAATATGAACTTCTCTGAGAGCTCAGTGAGAGAGCTGGATTTTTAGCATCTCTCTTATTTTTGATTATATAGATAATAATAGAGCCCAACAGCCCAAATCAGGACATGATCTCACTGCAGAAAGGTATTAAAGACTGAAAAAAGGGGAGAAAAAAAAAAAAAAAAACCACACATGGAGATGAGAACTCTATTGTGTGTGTTTGCATGGGAGGTATGGATGGAGGCAGAGGAGGAGGAGGAAGGGCCCGGCAGGACAGGAGAGGTGAGATAGGCACTCTGTAAGGCTTTCCCAAAGGCCACTGCTACTTCTTGGGAGGTATAAAAAGAGGTTCCTGTCCCTCTCCCTCCTGAAAGTGAGGTGTCTGGAGGGCTATGGTGTTTCTTCTAAACTTAGATTTGATGTTCTTTTGGGCTACTTTGATGGAAGTGCCAATATCGGAAACAAGGAGGATTACGGTTTTGGAGAGTGCTTCAGCCCTGCACTATGCGAAAGAAAAAAGCAAAAGGAAAGATAGTTTAGGGCATCTAAGACATGTATGGGACTGATAGTTATAATACAGGACAAGGGAAGGCCTGTATGCTTTCACACCCACAGCAGCAACCTGGTTTGAGTGGCTAAGACAGTCTCAGACACTGTGCCCGTAGCCTCAGTGGCCATTTCATGATCCACAGGGCAGCACATGAGGAGAGGCAGATGCATATAAAGTCTTTTGAATATTCTTACTATCTTCGAAGTACAGATCAGTAGGTGATAGTGGAATAGAAATGCGGGTTTACAGGCACAGACCATCTGAATGTTTTTTGGAACAAGCCACTGAATTAGGTGCTTTCTGACAGAGTACTTATGTCTTTCTTCAACACCATCAGGGATTACTAGGCTTGCTTTAAACTAGTAACTATAGAATAAAAGAAAAAGATAAGAAAACATAAGACAGAAAAAGGAAAAAAAAAAAGTTAAAATCCCTAACCCAAGTTCTTAAGAACAAGGAATGTCACACTAACATGGGACTGATAACCAGGAGGAAATTGGACAAAACGATGGTGCAACAGGGCATGTGGGGCAGTAAAATCTGGCATGGTATTTACAGTGGCATCCTGTCTATGGAGGAGAGGGAAGCAGGGTCTTCCTCTTCTTGACCAATGGGTCCTGTCCAGTTTAGGAGCCCATTATTATGAGGAAGACACTGAAAATGATCAGGATACTCACACAACCCAAACCCCTAAAACTAAGTAAAAAACCACCCCGAGCTTGAATACTGTGTAGAAGCAATGATGTATGTGGTGAGATATAAAGCAGCTTGGTTAAATCATGACTAGGATGCCAGAGGAATGGCAATGAACTACTAACACCTGAAGGAAGCAAACACGAAGGATAAACCGATGTCTGGCTGGAGACAGCAAGAGTTACTGACTTCAGTGTGACCCAAATTCTACTGCAAGGAGACAGAGGAAATGTTCAGCACAATGAAGAGGATATTGGAAGTAATGCGTTTGCATAAAGTAAATTAAAACGTAGCTGAATTTCAGGAAGACCTCCTGACAGCAAGATTGCCTGTGGAACTGGAAAATCCTCACACTGCCTCAGACAGTAAACAAATACTCTGCTCAGAAAGACTTTGCTGGCTTGTGGTATAATGAACACGGAATTATATCATTGCAACAATATACACCCGCTGAATTTGACTCCACTTGAAGAGATGAGAGCTCTTAAGTTGTTACATTGAAAACAATTTAATTGAACCTGGCTAATTAGAATATAACAAGTAGTTAAAAATTATGCAATGCTTTAAAAATGTTTTAATTAATTTGAAATTCTGATAGCAAATTAGTAAATGTACGTCAGTAACTTCCAGTGCTTGACTCAATACATCACAAAAAAAAAAAAAAAAAAAAGAAGTATTTTGTCAATAGGGACACTTTGAGAAAACATACACAAGTAGAAAATAATAATGTAGAGTAGGGAATAATTAATTAATTCAAGCTTCAAGATAAGATCACTGTGTCCTGCTGACCCTACATGTTAATCAGTTGATTGATTAATTGCTACAATCATAATAATTATAGGGTGTAAATCTAAATACATTTAATGATAGTTTACACTTAGAATAAAAATGTCTTTTATGTCTGCTTATCTTCATCATTTCTTGAAGCCTAGTCATATTTTTTGTCATAAATAAACCTGAAGCCTTTTTAGATGTTATCTTTGTGATGAGGTAGTTTATACTTTGTTCATCTGATCAGCAATATTTTTTTTGTGTGGCCTTCACCTCCTGTCTAATGAAAAATATGTTCCTAGATGAGAAACAATTGATTATGTGCAGTAACCAATACAGCTTCATCAAAAGCTCATCCTTAAATGAAAGACAAGAGGACATTCCAGTAAAGACTATTGTATAGTTATAGACTGTCTTTAACCAGAAGAGTTTTACATATTGAATTTACATAAACTCAGTCTGAGGTGAAATGGTAAAGCAGATCATCAGCACAGAAAAATAGTAAAGAAAACAATCCAAAGAAAATCAAGAATTCTTCTGCTGATTTCTGATTTATAGGCAATGCAGAAGATCTTGATATCTACATCATCTTTGAATTCGTGCTGTTTCTCATTAAACATAATCATGCTTTATGACTGTACTAAAAGAAAGGTATGAGTCCTTGTATCTCAACTGAAATAACTAAAATCCAGTTTTCCACTAAAAAGTGCATGAAAGAAGAAATAAGGGTTACTCCATTAAATCTATCGAACATTGTTAAAATGTCCTATTAAAGATGAGATCTTAAGTGACTAATGACTCACTAAGTCAGTAAAGGCATGTTTCAGTAGGAAAGACAAGTAGAAGTTGTAGTTGTTTGTACTCTGCATGTCCCACGGATAAAAACTCCTGTTTCTGTCATTGCCGACCTGATTAACAAGTCCTACACGTTTGGTCCTGACTTCTACTTAGATTATGACTCCTTTGTGTTCTCTTGAAGTGAAAAGTGACTTGAAGTGGGAATTTCATTTATTTCCATTTAAACTGAGAAAGCACAACAAAAGACCTTGATCAATCAAGGATCAAATTTCTTTCTGTTTTTAACATTAAAAAAAAAAACCAACAAAACCTTAATTTTCATTTCATACTTGCCATGGCAAAACATCGGGAAGTCTTAAATAAGGGTGTGCCTTAAATTTTTTTTTAAAAAAGTATGAATTTCTCTTAAAATACAGACCTTAACACCAGATTTCATAACCATTTTCAGTTGTGCAGTTCTAGAAATTTTGGATTTTTCGTTTATAGAGTTGGTACATGAATACTGCTTTGCAACTCTCATTTTGCAGTGATATTTATTAAATAAATAATACTAGGTTAGGAATTATAGTATAAATAGTTTAAGGAGACACTAAAATATTTTCAAAAAAACCTAACCAGGCAAATTCCAAGTGAATGAACTTTTACAGTCTTCAAAGGGTTACCTGACCTTCTACTTTTGCAGCTTGCTTGTCTCAAAGTTACAGCAATGGAGGAGATAACAGTGAAAATGTACTATAAAAATAAATTACTATCATGAATATTAAGCAACAAGGATATAATAAACTTGACTGCTTACATGATTCTGATTTATTGATACTGATTTGCTAGTAAATTATCACATAAAGTACTCGTTTTAGTTGTTCAGGAACGTTTGCAAAATAAAGCTTGGTGGACACTTCCTAAAGACCTTGACATCTGTCACTGAATTCATACTTTGGGATTCTTGATGCCTGTTTTTCTGGTATGTGATACAGCGGTGTATTTACTTTTCCTTTCCGCAGATTTTTTTCATTATTATTATTTTTTGGCTGTCTGGCTTCCTTAAACTCTCTTTTTCAACCATGCACAGTTTTTAAAACTACTATCATGGAGGTTCAGCTCTGACACAGTGGAACAAATCCAGCTGCAAAATCTCCTAAAGGCTGTTCATGCTTGTTCTGTTAAATAGTGCTCACTTTGAGTCAAGAGGTTTCATTACTATATTTATGAACCTCTTGGCACCAGGAGTTGGGATTTCCCAGTGCTAAGCATTAATGCATTTTGCATCACTCTTTAGCATCGGGAACTCTAGATCACTGGTTAAAGACGGTAAAAAACCCAGATCTTTATTTCCAGATAGAAATCTTTAGTGAATGTGTGCATGCTTGATCTGTGTGTGTGTGGATAGGCTGAGCAACTATCAGATAGCAGAGGTAGAAAGCAGGTTACCACAGTCACTTACTACCAGGAATTGCAGGTTTTAAGGGATCTCAGCATTAACAGCCTACTGCCTATATTCTGCATCAGATATTTGTTATCCAAATTGATGGAAAGTATCCTATCTGAAAATAGGATTATTCTTCTTTAAATTTAAAGCCTGCTTTGTGCTTATGTGGCTTATATCACTTCATGACATGGTGTGTTATGTCAAACCTAAGATTATTTTTGGAGATTTCAGAGACAGAATCTACTTCATTTTGCCTGTCATCAGCCTAAAGCATGTGCCAAAAGACCCCTTTTTTGAGGCAGTGATTCACAAATACCATCTGAACTAAAGGACAGCTACCGCTTCAAAGCAAAAACACAGATCTTGGATCAAATTCTACTAACATCTCCTAAAGTGGTTGCTCTCATCACGGTTTTGATAATTCTGTGCGGAGGATTTATATCCACACAGTGGGATAATTTTTTTAAAGATCTTAATGCACTTAAGCTTGCAAGCAGGAATGTAGCCTCATCAGGTGCCCTGATCTGTGGTGTAAAGAGAAACAAGCAACGACCTCAGCTGCAGAGAGTGTAGGTTAGTTCTGGCTGCATGTGAACATACAGATGCAAATCAAACTCAAGCCAAAGAAAAGGCTATTCTAGAAGTGGCACTTGATAGCCCAGGGCTGGAGCTGCAGAAGCATATATAAACCTGCCTGCCAGGCAACCCTTCCCACTTCTCCCATTTTGTGTTTGTTTGAAAAGGAAAACAGAAAAAGGAAAAGGAAAATAGAAAAAGAAAAAAGAAAAAGAAAAAGGGAAAGGAAAAATAAAAAGGGAAAGGGAAAGGGAAAAAGAGAAGAAAAGGAAAGAAATTGTTATAGCTTGCATGCTCACTTTATTTGCCTCTTTATGAGTAGGCACCTTGTGTAGGTATCAGGGCAATTTCCTCCCTGTCCCTCTTTACTTTCAATGACACCTGTGGGAGTGTGGGGAGAAGACATACAGTGCAATTTAGGTTGGGTTTTAGTCCTGGTCACTGCTTACCTCAAGCTTGCTTTATATGTGCATCTATTGTCCTTTACATGACATGGTAGCAGTGTCAGCTCAGAAAATATTTCCCCTGTTCACCAGGTATCTCCTGATAATGAGTTACAAACACCAGGTATTTCCTATGAGCTTAAGCAGATCTCCAGTTCTCAGTCACATTTTAGGTTTCTAAAACCTCTAAGAGTCCCACCTTTCTGGTTGCTTCAGATCTTACTTTTTGTATGAGTGATCAATACACAGTTTGATTTTCTAACCATCTCAGCAAACCTAGGTGAAGAGTTTTTGTGCCTGGCTTGCAGATTTTTTTTCCCAGTGCAACACTATCACTCAAAAGTGTTTAACAGTGAATGAGTCAGACCATGAGCTGTCAGTGAATTAGATTGGGCTCCTGATTTTAGGGAGATTATCTGTGTGATATACAACCTTCTCAGGCAATTAAAGAATTAGTGCTTTGGCCAAAATGTATCAATAGTCAAATGGGTTAACAGGCTAGAATTTTATATAGAAGGGAGTCAAAGGGAGCACTTTGACTCTCTGGGAAGCAAGAGAAATTGTAATTTATTTTAAATTTGTGGGCATTTCAAATTCAATATCTGTACTACAAGCACAAGGCAGAAGATTGCAGAAATATTTCTGCATCCAAGGAAGTGTCCTTAAAAGTAAAACTTTTATTCAATTAGTTTCTTGTGCAATAGATTGCCTCGGGGCTGTACACTCCCTGACACCCATTTAGGAGGAGGATGTGCAGCACTACTCATTGCTTCCATTCCCACACTATTTCTTACTTTACTTGACTTCTCCTTTTAGCTGTTATCTGGTACAGCTGGTGTCGTACAGCTGCTAAAGATGTTTTTCCACAGCCACATTACCCAGTTTTCCAGCACTACTTTTTCACAATTTGTGTCCCTCAAGAGACGTTATAATGCCTATTAACTTTGAACTCTGGCCCAGCCTGGGTAAGAACACAAGCCTACCCTCACATTTAGACATCATTACTTTTTCAAAGTATTTCAGTTTCTAATCGTGCTTCCTGTGGCGGACACAGATCCACTCAAAACAGTGATGCTGGGAAGCCAGGCCTGTGTCAAGCGATGCACCGAGGTGATGCTTTCAGGGAAGGAGACTTAGAGTTTCACCCTGGCAAATCTGTGCCAAATTTGAACCTGTGACTTAACTTTCCTCTGAAATTCTGTGAAATTCAGTGAGTATTCTATAGATAGTGTTATGGTTATCATTCTAGTCATATTATTGTATTTTATCATGCCCTTTACCGACGCAGTGTTTTTCTTTTCCAGCCCCATATGTGTGCTATTACGGTAAACCATGAGGATATTTTTTGACTATTCATGACTTTATTCTGTGCCCGCCTACTTTGTTGAATTTTTAGAACATTTACTTTCTTGTTTCTTTCTCCATGCCAGTTTCAGACCATTTCTAGAACATCTATATTAAAAATGAGCTGTTGTAGCTCCTTTCTGACCTATTACTGCTTTCAGGTGGTAAAGGTACAAATAAAACAGGGTCTGTATTACTTGATTTTACTTCTACCAGATTCTCAACCAAAGGTTTGTCATAGTCCAAAGTGTGAAGGCTAAAGTTACGCATTTCCTTCTAGCTCATTTAATGTATTATGATCAGGTGCCTTCTCTGAAGTTGCAAAGAGTCTTCCCTGATGCCATGGTGTTATGTATACTTTTCATCATTATAAAAAATTATTTTATAAAACTGCAAGGTAATGGTCCATATTAAGTCATGTTTTATGGCTGGTTTTACCTACCAGAACTTGAGGACCTACAAAGTTGCACAATGTGGCAGAGAAAGTTCCAAATGATGTCAGGAGCACACGGGCAGTGTGGTTGGAGCATGCTGGCGCTGGAGACCCCTGAGAGAGGTAGCAGTCCTTTGAAGGACTGGTATAAGTGAACACAGATTAAATTTACCAGGGGCCAAAGCTACTTGAAGTATTTAGGATGCAGAAGGGTACTCCATAAAGTTAGTGTCTACTCTGAATACTACAGCTGTAATAGTCTAGATCTTCAAATATCTATGTGTTGAGGACCAGAGAACAACTCAGTTATCTTTTTTCACCAAGACACTATCATGCTATACTTTGCTGGTTCAGATCCAACATGCCACAACACAGAGATGTGTGGTGTTACTCCTCCTTGGGGAAGATAGCAACTTTTAAATAGTAAGAAGGTGTATGGAAAGAGGAAGACAGCACAGCATTGCAGGTGATGAATTTCATCATCCCCTTCTCTTGTTCTCGAAGGTTCTCCGTTTTCCTCCCTTCCTGGTCTTCTCTTCCCACTTCACCACGCCCCCCCCCCTTCCATTTTTGCACCTTTGAAATTGTGTAACTGGGGCATTATAGGCTGTTTCTCCTCCTGTTATTACTTTCCCCGAGTGGAAGCTTCACTCACAAGCCTGATGAAACGTTTTTCCCCTCGAACCTAGAGTGCCAATTCTCACTTTGTCAAGAGCTCCGGATAACCTTCCTAAGAATTTCCTCTCCCCCTGCCTCCTGCAAACACTCCAGGTTACAGAGATCTTATCATAGCCACCAAAGAGATCCTTCTCTCTCTTTTTTCCTCCTCTTTTCTGCCCAGTGTTGTTGCTCGTATTTCTCAGTACCCTTTGTCTTCTCTTTCACCATTCTCTCATGCTCAATTTTCTCTATGAGTTTCTCTTATGTTAACCCACACATGAACTCTCACATTGGCTTGCTTCTTGCTTCTGCCCTTTTTTTCCCCCTACAAAATGTTTCTCTTAACCACAGATGAAATTTAAATTACATAAATACACTATTTTCCATGCCCAAAAAGTGAGCAGAAGAGGAGCAAACAGAAACCCATGTCTTTTTCCATTTGCAAGGTTTTGATTCTACAGTGTCAACTAGCAGTTGGTGTAAAGCTAACAGAGAGTTAGTTACTGGAGCCTCAGCGATTAATCTGGCTATCAGTTACAAATATTGTCCTGGTTTAACCAGGATAGGGTTAAGTTTCCCCAGCAGTGGGGGGGGAGCTCTAGCCGGGTTATTCAGATACCATGCCTATGTCACATCCTGGCGCGGGAGCGCGGTGCACTCGTGGTCTTGTACATCGTGCTTCAAACTGCTGTATTTGGTAGCTATTTTGCTCTGTTCATTGCTGTCACTATTACTGTTATTGTTATTGTTGTTGTTGGTTGTGTTGCTATTGCACTGTTGTATTAAACCTTTCCTTATTTCAGTCTTGGGGCTTTGTATTTCACTCCCTTTGTGGGGGAGGGGCAGCGGCCGCGTGGTCTCAGACCCTGGCAGGGGCTAAACCACCACAAATATAAACAACTTTTTTGCAAATTGAAGTGAAGCACGCTGCTTCCCAGATGACATTTCCACCAAGCATCCAATGACTCCTCCAGCTTCCCATAAACATTAATGCTCCCAGCACCTGTGTCCCACGGCAGGTAAGAGCCCAGAAAAAACTTCTAGCCTTGCTAGTCCTTGTGCAATCAAGGGCAAGTCACAGTTTTGACATAATCCTGCTTAGTAAGTGCTATTTGCAAGTCCTGGTTTCAAAGTACTATGCTGGACCTACCATGTGCAGCAAAGTTCTTGAAAAAGGTTCTTGCTGAATAGATTACTGCAGATTTGTATCCAATAATTTATTGTGTAAGCATTAAACCATTCATATCACAAACACCTGTGCAAGCCAGTTGGCCTAGTCAATTCTTGTTTAACATTTAATTATGAATATAATTAGCATGAGTTAAGAGACAGGCCAGGCATCCGCAATAAAATTTCCACTATGCTAAAAAAATTATAACTGTAATAACAAAAAAGACTAAGCTGGGGTAGAATATGTCCCTCCTGTGAAAACTTTTGAATGACAGCAAAATCCAAGTACAAATTCTTTTAAAACTTTTTACTTTGATGATAATTGTAAAACCTCCACTAAATTTATAAGACCAAATTATACAGTTATTCTGTTCCTTTAATGTTAAGGCAATTTTCAACACTGACATAACCCTTTCAGTGAGGTTCCTCAGATTCTCTTCTTTTCTTTGAAAGGTAAATTAACTATTTGATGGTGTCACTGGAACACCGTGTTAGGTAAAGAACATGGGGGGGAAAAATAATTAAAATATTATTATGAAGTGCTCTTTGCAGCGCAACAGAATTGTATGCTAAGAGAAGAAAAATACTAGTAAATATCTCATTTTAAAGGCAGATGCTCATGTTTAGGGGAAAAAAAAAAAAAAAGCAAAGCCATCAGACTCCCTATGGACAAGTGTTACCTGAACTTCCTTCACAGAGCAAAGCCCTGCAGAGGAGTTAAACCTTCATATGTAGATTTTATTTTAATCTCCCTTCCAACAACTTAGTTAAGACTTTCTAAGCAAAAAGAATAGGGAGAAATATTTTACCTACTAATTTCCTTTTCAGTGTCCTTTATTTCTGAGTATGTTGGGCTATTTTTCACCTCAGAAGAAGAATCTATTCATAGACATACACTCCAATTTAATTTTTTTTCCTAAAACAGTTGCTTCCAGACCTGACAAGATCTATTTAAAAATGCTGTTGAGCAGAAAGAGTTTGCAACTGTGAAGGGAAGGTCACTGAAAGAGAACTAGGAGGTTACTGGGGCATATTGTTCCTTGACACCTCCTGGGAACAAAAGGCCTGGAATGAACCTCTTTAGTTACCAGTTTGCTGCTATTACAAATATGACAGCCTCCATTTACATCTTCAGTGGAGGTAAGCTTTCTTACTACATTGAATTTGAGTGGAGATTGTGCTAGAATATGGTAGCTACAATGGTTGGGAATGTTACAGCTTAAATATATTTGTAGCCAGTTTGTACACCTCTCTTGTGCAATACAGTACTTTAAACAGCACTTTCTGATCTATTTTTTGTTTTATTTATTGGTTTCACTCAGGATGATCATATATACTTTTTGTCTGTGTTTTGTTAACACCTATAGATTAGAAACCTCTTCTAGTTTCTCTGTGTCCTATATAATCTAAGCATCTCTTCTAAAATGTGAGGGTTTTTCATTCTATTCCAATATCAGTTAACCATTCCCGAATCAGAATTTCACACAACTTTCCAGATAAGGTTTAAAAAAGCTTTTTAAAATGGATTTAATATTTCTCAATCTCCACTGAAAATACCTAGTACCACTTTCTGAATGAGCTGTTATAATTATTGTTAGTTTTATTGTGCTTGGGAGAATACACACATCTACAAATATACCATACACATATTCATATAATTATATGGATGGATATCCCTGAGATCACACTACCCATAAAATCATTCTTTTTTTAAGAAGTCTTTTAAAGAGTTTCACCTCAACTTTTGAATACTTATTTTGACATATTTTTTGTTCTGTTCACATTTAGTTTATGGATTTCTACTGCCTTCTGATACTTATATTTGGCCAAAAAGGTATTAATTGTGATTTATTATGTGAGATATATTGTGGTGACCTTGGATTTGTTTATAAATCACCATGTTCACATGTAATTGAGGCTTTCTGATGCCATGCCAAGCCCCAAAACTTCCTTGGACAAGTAAATGGAGGATAGGAAAACGATTTCAATAGGAGGCTCGCCAACTGTGAATCTGAAGGCAGTTTGATTAGGACTCGAAGCCCACAGATTGAGATTATGACAGAAATTTGCATAATGCCAGAGACTGATAAGATTTGGTTTCTCAGGAACCTATTACGTGATGATGTTAAGAGACTGTCATGGATTTCTTACAGTGCAATATGCTGACTTGTCTTTCCAAGACGAGTTGGCCTTGAGCCTTGTTCTTTGTAAGCCTCGAGTGAGGTTTCTTTAGATGTCTTTTGAAAATCTCTTTAGACATCTTTTGTAACTTTCCACCAAGATGATACAAGGATGTTATGACTGTCAGAATAAATGAATGTATTTACTTCCTTTCTGTTTCCCAGCTACTATTTTCATAACACTGCATAGTAGTTCAGAGCAGGTCCTTGCTACACTATGTTTTCAACCAGTGTAGCTCTGTTCTTCAATCATGATTATGTATTGATGACTAGATTTGTTTAGTGCCTCCTGACACAGGTCTTTTTTTTCTGACTTTGGTGCAGACAGCTTCCGTGCACACTCCTCAAAAGCTGCATTATTCAGTGCAAAATTTGCTATGGCCTGCTGAAGACCAAAGCGTGATCATTGCCCAGGTAGATGTGAGTTTCTGCAACATGTTGTCTCAAGCCACACAGGCAGTGGGTTCTTGGGGAAACTTTCTAAAGCAGGACTAGAGCCCAAGTTCAGAGAAAACCTTTTTACCGATGCCAGCCATCCTGGAGATGAAGGCAGCTGACCGACATGGAGAAGACTGACAACTACTGATAGCACTGCTAGTTTTTGTGGGCTTAAAAATAGTCTATCAATCTCAGGAAAGAAGAGTTTATTCTTTTGCTGTGTTATCACTGTAGATTTTGTCAGACAAGACCAGTAAATACCAGTATCTCATACCAGCAAAACTAATAAATATTTTATCTAACATCTTTCAATAACCAAAAGAGTTATAAAACTCTATCATGTGTAAGATGCTAAATAACCATCTTCACTTTCCATATAGTAGGGTAACACATAACATTATAGGATTGATAGGAATGACATGTGAATTCTGCTTAGCATGCACCAGGAGACCCTAATTGGTATATTGAAAAGATATGTGTGAAATCAGTTGAAAAAAGTGTTAATGGTCTATCAGAGCAATCAAAAAACCAAAAAAAAAACCCCAAAAAAAGAAAGAAATCCTGATCTTGAAAAAACAAAAATTATATGAGTATCTAATGTGGACCTTAGGTAGTGTCTAGGCACTTAAATTCACCATTACAATTCTGAAAAACCTTATTCAGCTGCCATCTATCCCTGGAGATGTATAAGCTAATTAGATGCTGTGACTGTGGCCTTCGAAGACCTTTAGGTGCCTATGGCTCTACTTTTCCCCATGCAGAGAAATGCTTCCTTTCCTGCCAGAGCTGAAAAGTTTGAGCTCCAGAGATGGGGTATTACTTTGCTTAAATTTCTGGGGAGGCTTGATCCTGTGGGGGATTGCCAGGACCTAAGACACATCTGCTAACTAGATCTGGTGCCCCACAAATACTGTCCCTTCTCCAGGGACTCTGCAGCTGAAGTGGATCCTGTGTTTTCTGTTCCTCATACTGAAGCCTGAGCTATCTCATATTAGATTGTGGATTCCACTTGAAAGACTGCAAGTCAGATTTTGTAATACTATATTTTATTAATCTCATTCCTGTGTTCATCTGCCTGAAGTGGGAAGCCCACAGCAGTAGCGGATACCTTCATTCAGAAAACCATCTGCAGAAGAATCATAATTCTGGCAAAAAGATTTCTATTTAGAGTATACACATACATATACATCTGTCTCTGTGTGTGTGCACATTTTAAACAATAAATCACCTATTTATCTATAGTACTTATGTGACACCTATTAAATTCATATTAGAGATAAGGAACTGAAATGAAGGCATAATCACCAGACCTCATTGAAAAAATCTTTCCAGTGTAGTAATCTTTCCAACCTGTTGCAGAGAAAATCAAAGACCTGAACTCAAGCCTTCCAAACCAGAGACAGATGTTGCAGCTTTGGGAACTTGGTGGAATTTTCCTTTGTGGAATATCAGTAGGATTTTTTCTGTAACTGCAGTTGGACAGATGCACTGTCTATACAGCTTTCTCCAGCTGAAAAGATCTGGAAGAACTAGTTGGTATTTGAATATTTCCTATGCTGTGGATATCAGCCATCATTTCACAGAAGACTAGTAGACAAATTTCCTTTTTTCCATGCCTTCTGCCTGAGACCTTTCAAGAATACTAGTTCAATTAAAATAAAGATTTATAATCAACTAACACATTTACCTGCTAATATTTCTTAACAGATTTTGGGGGTAAACTTATTTTTTGTTTCAGTGGCTGAAGTCCTGGCATAAGTTTGTATGGCCATGCGAGTTGAATTCTGTAAATAAGGTGATTAAGTGTTTCAGTTATTGGCACTTCTACCACCTTACTCACATGAAGCACAATTTTACTTGCAGACAATCTGTTGAACCACGTCTGTTGATCTTCCAGAAAATCAATAGAACTATTTGCGGTGCTAAGTAATTTAAGTGTGGCTGAACCTGACTTCATAGCAGCATTTGAGCACACTTTAGAAGAGCATATTTCATCCAAAATACCACAAAATGACTTCCCAGTAATATACTAGACAAAGTCCTTGAAAAAAATTGCTTTCCAAATCCTAAGAAACAAAATTAGTATTAGGTCAGAGGTCTTGTGGCCTTCCATTTATCATTTATAATTTCTCCAATATAAGCTATATGGACAGTAATTATCCAGCTTCAGCCTGGCAAAATTCTGAGATTCTATAATACTCTGAATTATCTTCTAATATTCTGGTCATATCTAAATTGTTCTAATATTATGACCATATCTAAAGTTATTTATAGGGGAAATTGAAGGTGGAGAGCAAGCACTTTGACTAATACATGGTACTGCAAAATTTTGTTCCCATACACATGACAGAGATGTTAATTAAAATGGCATCATCCAGGAAAAGTAATATTAAGCTCGCTATGGACTTTTTCACATAATCTTTAAAAAAACATCAGCATGAGTAGTCCATGGCACCTCTTGTGCACTCATTCTTCCTGAAACTTTTAGCTAAATGACTAAATCCCCAAGAAATGTTATCGGTAACTTGTTACTACCTACTACAGATCAGTTTTTAGACCACTTCATCTTACTTACCAAATGTATGGCTCTGACTAAGGGGTGATCTGTGCCAGACCAGGGATATAATCATCGTGGCAGTGTGGGGATGTGTCCCAATTACTTTTTTCCTAGTTATCATCAGGTTGGTTTATTTCTGGCATTGTTAAGCGCTCCTTCTAACTGTATTGCACGCCCATGCCCTGCATGCTAATAATTCCCATTTTTGAAGAACAGATAGAAAAGACAGAGACTGAAGAGCATCTTTTTCACAACAACCTGAAGAAGGGAAATTTGCTAACAGCTTAGTACTGACCAGGCAGAGTAATTAGCACAAAGTGGCCAAAGAATTAGCTGCAATGGAAATTATATTGAAGTAAAGGAATTTTTTACTTTGCCTCAGCACTATTAACACACAGAAGAGCTACAAAAACACTGAAAACACCTAATTGTTGTTTATAGACATTTTTAAAGTAGAGTTGGTAAGAATACGAATTTGTAGATACTACAGCAGTAAAGGCAAAATAAAGAGAAGATTGACTGGAAATCATAGATTACTTTAGACAGTTGGATTAGGTAGAAATCACCCTGATGTGCAGTAAAGTAAGCAACAAGAATTAGGGTTTTGAAACAGTGAAAAGCATGTCTTAGAGTGCTAGCATTTTCTTCCTAGGAATAAACTGTCTTAAAATCCCTCTATAAATGACTGTTCATTAGCCTATCAATGTGTATAATGGCTCTCAAAATCATAATAAGAATTAATAATAGTTCAAATAGCAGAAAGGGACATTAATTTCTCATTCATGAATATTAATGTTTTAGTGACAGTCTCTTCCCGACACGCTTTCAAACTCTTAATTCACAAGTCTATTACCAGTTACCTGTTATTTTTACTACCAAAAACCTCCCCACCAGGCCACCAAAAGATTTCAAGTCACCCTGATGTGGATCCTCACAGAGAGCATGAGAGCAGAAGACAGCATGAAGGATGAGATCATGGTGTCCTGATAATATTCGTCAGAATACAATAGTGTTTGCTCAGCCAAAACGTACACCAAAAGGTAATGAAAAGCAGCAATAAAGGGGAGAAATACTATATTTAGCCTCAGAAGACCAGTATGATGGTGGATTATCAGGAAGAGCAATTGATAATGGCAGAAGATTGGTATTAAACACTCAACTGCAGAATAAGGTGCCTAAGAAGAGAGGTGACTGGCATGCGGGGCTGTGCCCCATGAATTGACTGCATCTACTTAAGGCACTGCATCTCCTCCTTTCCAAGAGGACATAGCTGGTGGGTGCAGAACCACCTGAAGGGCATGTTCAAGTGCTGGTGCTTCAATGAGCATCTTATCT